>NW_023340095.1:11301733-11318192 GCF_004916995.1 Morone saxatilis | reverse complement strand
CCTTTATCATAGTGCGACGATCCAACTCATTATGATATTATATATATATTCTTTCACACAAGTCGACGTCCTTTCAGTTACTGAGCAACAGTGGCTGTTTCCTTACAATGGGATGAAACAATAGAGAATGCGTGTGTCTACCTTTTAAGGGGCTTTAACTTGTAATTGCACTAAGCCGGAGGGAATGGTGTCTCTTTCATTTTAATCACTGCTGCAGACAGCACTGGCAAGATGCATCCATCCTATGGTTAATGGCACATTTAAAACATGATTTTCCCCTCGGCCTATAAAACATTTCCATATAAAGTCATAAATTCACTATGATTTAGGTCGTCTATAGTACTTTCCTACGGCCTAATAAGCCTATGATTTACTTGGATTTATTAAAATATCAGGTTTATGAAGGGTACACTGAATTACTGGATTGGGAAAATTTAAGGCTTTGGCCTGTTTTTAATGTTGAATTAATGTTAGGTTTCCATTTGAGAAAACCACACATGACCTCATGCAAACCAACCAGTAGGTGGATCTGAAAAGCGAGCATTTAGTTTTCCTCTCCTCAGAGTCCTCTCCCATTTCTTACCACTTTGTTAAGATGCTTCTGTGCCAAATTGAATCGTTTTTTTTTACTGGTATTGATCGGCAGGTGGCGCCATTCATTCGTAATTTCATAAATAATTTGAATTAATCTTTTATAGTATGAGACGTTCAATTGCCAGTATTAATATATATTTTTTAAAATTGATAATTTTTTTGACTGAAAATAAAACACCTAAGCCAACATCATACATACAAAGACCAATTTAACCCCCCAATATCACCATAAATTGTTTTTTTTTTTAAAAGAATGTATTAAAAAAAAATAACTTTCCCACATCACTTAAAACATTTTTGATAATATGCATGTGGCTTAAGAAAATCCTAGATATTTAACAGCTGATGCATGTATTTACTAAAGAAGCAACTTGATATTTTGACTTTAAAAATCTGTAGACACCATCACCAAACACATACAGTCATGCCCATCTGATTTGCATACACCATCCACACAGGTGTCAGGTGTTCCACAGGTGGAAAAAACAGAGAAGCCTTACATGGGGGTGGCTGTGTTGCTTTGACACAGATTAATCTCAACAGTCTGACCTTTAGAATGGGCCAGTTTCTGTTATACTTTAGCCGCAAAGAAAACAAAATGCAGTGTAACCAGGATGCATACAATAAAAGTCATCAAAAATCTTGGCTCAGCAATCTGTAAACATGGTGGGATACCAGCCCCATGTCACATATTGTCCTGGTTTTCAGCATCATCTTTGACTAAATCATTTGTTATAAAAATACAATGAAAACCGTTTAAAAAAAGAAATGTGTTTATTAGTGTCATAGCAGAATGATTACATAAACATAAAAACAATTTCTCATTTAACACATTTATTATAAAAAAAATATACATAAAGCCTCAATTTGGGATTATTCCAGTAAACTGATTGTGTTTATTCTGAAAATGTAGCATATGCTGATGGAAAATAATCTCTGCACAACTTTTATATATATCCATATACATTTTCTACTCAGATGGATATTATAAAGGAAGGAACAGTATAACATGCATTGTGTAAGCTTATAGAAATGAGGATTTCGAGGATCAAACACGTTATTAAGAGTTGTCATTATTTGGTCAGTATTTTCCGTAAACATTGACCTGAGGAATTCTCTGAACTCTGGTCGATTATTTAGTGCAGTGACTTAATATCAGAAAAGTGGTGAGGCACATTGAATGTGGGCAGAGAGGGTCAAACAAGTTTGTTGTCCCTCCCCTGTTCTACTAAACAAATATTTGTACTAAGGCCATGTAGCCTGTTGATCTGCATGTGTTTCCTTTAAAAACACTTGTGTTTGCACTTGGTAGATCAGGTAGCTTGTGGGGGTGCCATGTTTCAGTCCTCCAAAGAGCTTCTATTGAAGAGTTCAAGAATTAAAAAGGCTCTACTGTAACAACAACTGTATCTTACTCATGGCACAAATGAAAAAATCTATATCAATTGAGAAAACTACCCCGACCTCGTCAACCCCTCACTGGTGCTACCCACGTGATCTGTACAATACAAGTACTTGGTCGTAAGCACTTTGGTCGGCTGATCAATAACAGCATAAAGACTGACTTCAGCATGAAGTGTATGAAATATATGAAAAAGTAGAAAAGGAAAGGTGAATATGTAGTGGTATCCTAAAGTGTGGTTCATGTTCCCTTTGCCCTACAGTCTGATTCCTTTCTGATTGATCACAACAAGAATTTCAGCTAATTCAGTTAATTGATTGAATTCCCAAATTCCCTAGTTTTTCTCCTTTGATTACAATGCACAATTGGAAGGCCAGGATGCTCTTGCATTGAGACAATTGAAATTTTGCAGACTTGCAGAGTGCCAATTAATTGTGTTTAGAAGTGTCAAATAAGACCAAACAAGGTGGTCACTGGTGCTATTTGTGACAAGTGTAGTTTTTTTCCCTCCATTCATTGCCTCTTTATCATCAGAGAACTGTGTTTTAAGTGATATCCCTATATGTAAGTAGACTCTCAAAAACAACACATGGAAAAGCACAAAACACTGTTTGTTTCAATTCCTCTGAGGCAAGTAACTCAAAAAATAGTCAAAAGAACCACTGATTGAAATGCGCAGCTTCTCATGACTAAATTTTGCTATTTTCAAGGTGACAGATGAGTCAAGAAAAGCACAACGACTCAAATACACTGCACAGCTCTTCCCACCGCGCAACTATCATGCATTATTAATTCAGGATTTTCCTCTTGGACATGCTGTCAGCTGTGCAACCAATTCAGGAAAAAGTATTGAAAACATGGATCATCTGCAGTATGAAAGTCACTTCAGCAGAGTGCCAAGAAAAAAGTACGGTTAAGACACTTTGATTTAAAAAGGCATGGATCTAATGAATTACTTTTTTAAATAAATGTGTGTGAGAGACCGAGAGAGAAAAGGAGACAGACTCATTCTTAAATTCAGCGTAACAAACAATTTGAAGGCAGTATTTGGGCTTCCTTGGCCATCTCTGTGAAACTGCAGTTGAATGATTGGCTGATGGTCTCACTCTGAACAATTTGATACACTATTGCTTTGGTGCAAGAGAACGATTGGCTGGAAAGTGGCTCACATTTTGTTGAAACACTCCTTAGCATTGGACCACACCTGGATTCCCTGAGACAGAGAAAAGAAGCAATTTTGAAACAAAGACAACAAATAATGGAGCTGCTGAACAATCAATCACAAATTGTGTCCTTTTTAAGTAGGCAAGTATACAAGAACAAACACAAACTGAGAAGAAAAAGAAGACAAAAGAACCCCATACCTTCTTACACATGCTGATCTGCATAATGGCGTAGCTGATTAGTGCTTCACGCAAATCTTTGTCCTTCTGCTCCTTAAAACGTTCAATGTCTTCCCAGGCTGTTTGCACAAACTCTCTGAAGACACAATCACAAACAAAAACCAAAACATGCTATTTTCAGTCTATGAGGAAGAGTAGGCATGAAGGGGGAAGAACGTACACTGTAGAGGAAGAAGAAACTGAACAAACAATGTGGTAGTTGGCTTGCTCCTGATTTATGTTTTTATGATACTTCCTGCTTTTCTTTATTGATGCAGGTGGCTTTTCTTTTCAAAATGACTGAATAATATTACGTCTTTTAAATCGTACGCAGTGACTGACTTTGACTGTGTAACTCCATCCACCACTTTTGGAAAAACTAATCAGGTATCTGTTTTCTTGTTATTGATAATCATGTCTGAACAGCAGCAACCACTTCGGTTCCAAAGTTGTGGTGGTGATACATACTCCATGGGTTAAAAGAATAAATCAGTCAACATCCAAATTAAAGATTGATTTATTGGTGTTGTATAGCTTACTTGCACTCTGTGTTCTTCTCCATGACCGTTTCCTCTCCCTCCTGGATACTCTGATCCAAGGCTGCCAACCGACTCTCCCTCTGCTCCTGACTCTCTTGGCCGAACAGTTTACTGGTCATCCCCTTCAGTGAAAAGACGCGCACTGTCTGCACACACACATTCATAAAGACACACAGACACACACGAGTTAACTGATGTTTTCATCAAATTGGACCACTAAAATGTTTTAAAACACCTAATTCTGCTGATTCATTTTTTTGAGCTCGACAATTTGGACAACTAACTTGGCATAGCGAGTGTGTGTGTGTGTATAGCACTTGTGTATTTGCCCAGGATGTGTAGGAGAAAGTGAGATATAGTGACATAACAAGTGTGTGAGTCCTAGTGTGTTACCCCAGTAGCCAGCTCTTCTTTCTGTTGCTTCTTATGGGCGAGGTCCTGAACTGCCATCTCCAACTCATACTGGATCAACTCGTGTTTCCTGCATACTGACCTTAATTCACAAATGGACAATTGTTTTAAAATTTTATTTAAAAAATGTAAAAATTTGTAATTCTAATCCATTTTTTTCCTACCCATATAGTGTTATTACAACAAACAGACATTATGCTTCAACTACTGCTAATAATAAAGTTAGACATAACTGATTTCCATCCAGTCGAGGAGCCAAACATAAGTGTTGGTTAACAACTACAGGTCTGCATTATGTGCTCTGCTCGAAGACGGTGGTTTAAATAAGCAAATAAGCATTTGCGTTGGTGCTGCTGCATGTTGTTTTGAATGAGGATAAAGACAAACATGAGACAGAAGCAGAACAAGTGAGTGCAGCTTTGAAAAAATTAACAATGACCAATGCCCTGAACCAGGAGGGGGAATATATACTATATGCATATGTAGGGCGGCAGTAATTATTATTTTCATTATCAATTCATCTGCAGCATGTTTTCATGATTAATAACTGTCTATAAAACATAAGAAAACAGTGAAAAATCCACATTCTATGATACAACGCGACACCATCAAATGTCTTGTTTTGTGTGAAAAGCAGCAGATTCTCACATTTGAGAACCTGGAACTGCCAAATGTTTGGTATCTCTACTTGTAAATTATTCAGCTAATCAAAAACCCTCCAGCAGGATTCATATATTTACACTGTATGATGCCTTAATGTCAATTCTATCGGTCTTTCAATCCTGATAGGACCATCAGCCAAATTCACTAATACTGCGTTGTTAGGCCCGATAAAGGTATGTGTTTCCCCTTTTTAAAAACACATAAAAAACACTTACCTGACAGCCTCAGTGTAGAACAGGTATTCTTTCAGCTGGTCAGCATAGTGCTCCTCCTCCTCAAGAATGTCATCTATTGATGCAGCATACCTGTGCACATATGAAGCATTCATAAGCAAAAAAAAAGAATGTGTGAGAATGTGTCTAAGTTAGTAGTTTAACGACTGGTCTATTACTGCTTTAGCAAACACATTAAAGTATTAGCTAAACTTTGAGTATATGAGAGGGTACACTAGTTGGAGATCATCTTTAATCTACTACTTACGTGTCCATGTGGTGGCCAGCACTCTGTAGGCCATCTCCCATCTCTTTTTCTATAGCGCTCCACTCACTGGAGACACAACAATGAAATGTGTCAATCAAACATGGTGCTTTGTGTGTCGCCATTTGCACATAAATGTATTCAAAAATGGCTGATCATCCGTGTTTATAAGCTAAGCATCACAAGCATACAATTTATCTGTATACTACATGTAAAATAAGTGTACCTCTATTTCCTTATGCCATAAAATGTAAGATTTTTTGCGTGATTTACAATATGACACAGCTTACATGTTTCTATAAGCAACTGTGTAGATCAAAGGTAGCTGGATAAACCAAATGACATTTAATTGCAACTTATTTTGTTTAAATCTAGTGCCCTCTTTTAGGGAAAAACTATTATTTTATTCATGTAGAAATGCAGTTACATGTTTCTATGTATGTTTCTCACCTAAAAACTCTGCCGTAGTTACCGTGGACCTTGTAAACACCATACAGCCTGTCTGCTACTCTCTAGAATAAAGACAATGAAATCAGCCATGAACAGTTACATAATTTAAATAATACGTTGCTATAAATAAATAAATAAAAAAGCCAGAAAAATGAATCCAGAACAGTACTGGTTCATAAATAAATGTAGGAAGTGCTCGCACAAGCTGACTGTGCACTATTTGCCCAGGACAAAATGGCAGAGAGCAGAAGTAATTGATGAAGAAAGTCAAAAAGAATCTAGCAATTTTCTCAGGAGTTAGCAGACTGAATGTCAGTGAAATATGGACAACCACGTTATACAATGCAGTATGCCAAACACGTAAACCACTGGCCAGAACCTAGGCAGACATTTAAATATAGGCGTGTGTGTGTGTGTGTGTGTGTGCACATGCCAAAACTCACCGCCCGCACCCTGAGTAACTGAGAGATGACAGTGTTCAGTTCATCACTGTACTGTTTCAGTGCTGTGAATCGCCTGAAGAACACAAGAAATGGATCATAACTACAACAGTGTTTAAATGAACCGAAGCAACTGTATTTCAGTTTGTATCTAATTATGATACCTCTTTACTACCTTTTTGGTCACTGTAATCATTCATTTTTAATCCAGTCCACTCATTAAAAACTCTTAAGAAAGTAACTGACTAAATCTCCTGCTTAGTATAAACCCTAGCAAAATTGGCAAACTAATGAAAAGTAAACTTTATTTTTGGAAAAAGCAACCTGTCTGTTATACACCTACTTGTCAGGGTTCTTGACTCTGAACATGGCACTCAGAGACTTTAGTCTGGAGTCCACCTGGTAGGGAACAGAATTACACACACATTAAGGGAGACTTTTTTTGCATAGAGTAGAAGCTATGAAGAGGTAGACGTTAGTTAACAACTAAATTCTCAGTAAAGTGACTCAGCTGGTCCCTCCTGCTAAATTGATTGTACTTGCCAATGTACTATGCAACTTGCAAAGTGTACTAACTGCATACCTTGTCTTGGAAGCCTGTGTCCAAAACCTCTTCCCTCCATCCCTTCTCCTGAGGACAGATGACACATGACAGACAGGATTATGAAGTATACTCTATAACAATGGGGCTTTCCAGCAGACAGTTGCGCTACAATAAGACACAACAGGGGGCTACGCTGAAATGAGCATGCTGCTACAAATCCAGAAATTCAGTTTAAAAGGTGCATCAAATGGCAAGACTCTGCAAGAATGGAAATAATTATGATTAATGGTGTCATCGCAGAGGCCTCCCGCCAAAAAACGGTTCAGCCTCTATTTTTTGCCACTACAGCGTGATATGACTTATGAATGGATCTGCCTTATCTCTGTTCTTAATCTTTTTTTGTATCTTACCACCAGGGCAGCTTGTTTTGCCAGAGTGCTATCATAGTGCTGTCAGTTTGAGATCCCTGTCAGACTGTGATTGTGCGAGGGTGTGCATGCCAGCATTATGTATGGCAGAAGACTTCAATGGGACAGTAAGTGGAAGTTCGAGTGCTAACCTCCGTCAGAAAGAGGAAGAAGATTTTGTCGTTGGAAAGGACTGGATGTGATGCAACGCGCAGCAAGAAGTTTTCCAGGCCGACTCTCCGTCGCTCAACAAAGTCTGGGTCGAGGTTATCTGCTGACAGCTTGTGCCACACAAACTCCGCCTACAAAAAGGCACAATTCAAGGAGTAAAACAGAAAAAGTGACAAAAACACAAGGGCGTATATCTCCTACTAGGAAGAAACTGAGAGCAAACTAAGTCAGACTGATTAAATGTCATTAACCAACAACAGAGGAAGTAGTATGAAGTCATCAATCACAGGGTGTCACTCACCCTTTTCTCTGGTAGTGGAGGGATGATGATGTAAGGGTAGGTGACCAGGAGGTACATCCTGAGCAGCTCAAACTCGCTGTAGCGTCTCCACAAAGTGTCGGGCGTGGCAGGCGTACCCCCCTCTGGGACAGATTCAGCTGGCCTGCAGACAGACAAATTGGAATAAACAGTATTTTTGTTACACAGAAGTGTAAAGACACTGGAGCTACTGTTGTTCAACGTGACGCACAATGAGTCACTTTGACTTTGCCAACTGCCTGTCCTGAGAATGGGAAGGAGATAAATAATCTTGTCAGAGGCATTGTGATTAGCTTTTTCAGCACCTATGGACACAACTCACAGTAACAGTAACAAGGTCTAACAAGGTAGTTAGGCAATCAGTGCCAGCTTTTCTCCTCCTTGATCTTGTTCCGCTTAACTGGATTAAATAAGCAACCTTAATAAGTGTACAAGTCTTTATTCTACCCACTGAGAAAGGCTTTGCGCTGTGCACCGTTACGGAACTTTAAGTTATGGACAAACACTGTAACATCAAAATTACAGCTGCAGTTAGCATATTTTGTCAAGGTATAACAATATTGTCATGTCAAAAAGCTAATATCTAGCATTAAAATCCAATAAAATAAGATACCCAGAGCTTCACAGTCCTGTTGATGCTGCCAAACTACATCCTTTCAATGAAGCATATGGCTTCATAAGGACACAGTGAAATAAAGTTGTGCACAAGAAAGCAAATATGTCCTGTAGGTGTCCACTCTTCTTGTCATATTGATGTGTGCATATGCTGTAACTGAGGATCCAGTTATATGTATATATATAGGTATTATGTATAGTGAGAGGGTATAGTTATATGAGGGTAGAGAAGTGACGAAGCGAGCGAACCTGCCGGTGCTAGTGAGAACGAGTATAGGTTTCCTGCATGTTAACGGTGTTCTTCCCTGTTCTCTTCTCCGCCTCCGCCACATTTATCTCCATTTTCCTCAACAGAGCTGTCCCTCTCTCCACCATCTACACAGACACAAACACAAACACAGTTATTGACAGGAAAAACATAAAAGGTACGTGACAGATATAAGATGGAGGTGCAGGGAAAGAGTGTGGTTCGATCTTCCACTCAAGTTGTATTATATAGTAATCGATTGTATTGTAAACACAGTGTGTGCACACAGAGGGGCAGGCGGCTCATGTTAGACTGAACATACAGTAACACTGGGCTTCTTTACACAGGGAAATGACAGGAGTGTGCAGGTCACAAGACAAGATAGTAACATTATTACTGTACCGCCAAAGAACTACTAAATAACTACTCGTTGCTTGTGAATGCGGAAATTGACCCCATTCTCACAAGAAACCAGTGTAATGAAGACACAACGAGGACTTGTGTTTTAAACCTGCTAAACTAAACTTTAGGCTTACTGTTTAGACTTGCTAGCTCGCAAGCTAACGTCAGGAGAAAAGTTTACAAGGTAGCTTCGAAGCCACTTTTAATTAACTCGTTAGATAACTTTGTAAATAGTTACATGCAGCTTTGAAGCCAGCCAGGTTAACATGCCCCCTCCTCAAACAAATGCCTTTTTGAAACGCTCCATGATACATTATGACACAAACTTAGCTAACGTGAACTGACTGATGCATTAGGCCTGCTGGGGAAAGTTTTCACTCGTGCAATCAGCCTTTTAAAGCCCACAAATGTTTGCCATAGAGACCAACAGAGAGTACGACCGTGTTTATGATGTTGTTTTCGGATTCCGCTGAAGTGATATCGGTGTTACAGATCACAGCTACTTCTTCGCCACTTGCAGAGTCTGCCATCATCCTCTTCGGTTGTCAGCTGAGCTGGCAGGGCAGTAGTTTCCTCTGCTCTGCGCATGCGCGTTCCAGGCTGAGGCCAGAGGGTCTGTGGCCAGTTTTATTTTTTTTTATACTGACTAATCTAATGGCGTTAAATGATCAGTGTTCGTCAGATCATAAAGGACTTGACGAATTAAAATAAATAATAACGTATGAGATAAAGCAAAAAAATAATGATAAAGATTAAATGAGTAAAAATGACATTTAATCAGAATCATCTGGCATTAGTTTAATTTTGTGATGTACTTAATGTAAAAATGCAGCTAGAGGTAAGTAATAAGACGTTCAGTTTGTACTGAAATTGCTCCGGTGGACAATTTTCTATTCAGCACAACTAAATCGTAATTCCCCTCTGTTTATGTGCAGGTATTACAAAATCCATAGTGGAAATGATGATGGTTCAAACTGGTGCACGTTTGAAGGCGTTCAGTTAATGGTTTCTGAAAGTTTCCATGCAGTTGTGCTGAACTAGTGAACCCATTACCCTCCTTTGGCATCATTTGCATCCTCATTTGATGGTTTTCTTTGCCAATGCTGACATCTACTGGTGGGATTTTGTTTGGGGATTTGTTTATTTCCATTTTATCCCCATTTTGTTGGCAACTTTGGAGAAAAAAAATATGACCCTTGAATATTTGTGAAATTACCATTACCAATTGATTTAGATGGCAGATCTCAAGTAAATATTTTACCCACTGAATGATTACCAAATAGTTAGGAGGAGGCAGTACTTGTGTCCATGGACCTAAACAGTGATACTAGATTAATACCTGAACATGCTGTGAGATTATACCATACATTTAAAAAAAACAACACAAATGCAAATTTTATGGCTGTTTATCATTGCTGACATTTTGTTCGACAATGAAATTCTGACAAAAAGTGCCGTAAGTGATGAATTTCCTCACTGTGGTGATATCATTTGGTCCCCCTCTCATTGGTTGTAGATAGTTGTGGGCCCAGATGTGAATGAGAGGGATGCGGTATGCCTCAGGCTAGTAAACAGCACAGAAACACGGCCTTTTAGTTCCTGTGGTCACGCTGTTGTGCAGCGTTTAATGTTTAAAGAGAAGGGTGGAGCAGCATTTAGTAAGGAAGCATTTTATATAGATGCCACTGGGCATGGAGTGGGGTGTTGGAGTGTTGTGGGATGCTGGGTGGATGAAAAAGAGAAAGAGAGAGAAGCGAAGCAATGCACTCAAGGGGAGAGAAGGTATAAAGGTGAGATGGATTAACATAATGATTGATTGTAAAATGATCAATGACACAGAAGCTGCAGATTTGGACGGATGGATGGAGTGATGGTGGGATGCGGTTTCAGGCTGCAGCGTGTCAGGAAACCCAAAGCCTGCGCTGTGACCAGCCGTAGTCACAGCAACAGCATAGTTACCATTCTTTCCTGCCACTGACCTCAAACCAGCCACCGCCACTTCCTGTCCGCACACACGGGCAAGCAAACACACACATATGCACACGTGCACACACCTCTAGCCCTTTTTGGCTGACTGTAATCGGCCATTTGACAACTTTTTAAAGCCCTCTGACAAACACTCTAAAACACTAAGCTACTATAATATATATATAGTGTGTCTGTGTGTGCGTGTGTGTGTGTGTTCCTGTCTTGTCTATATTTGGAAGTTCTGACCTAAAGCTGCTGAGTGACTATAATTTAGATGAGTATGTGTATATTGAGTCATGGTCAACATTTTTAGAGACAAACAGGTATATTACTGGTAATTGTTGTTGATAATAATGATCAAATGGATATTGGCAAAATACTATTTTAAAAATAGAAAAACGGTTGGTATTACAAATTATTTTCAAATATGAATGTGCTTGTTCAATGAGTGTTTTCAGGCTTGTTGCCTAGAAAAAAACCTCTTTAGTTCAGGTTTATTTGACTTTATCTGTAATTCAAATGAATTTTTGAAGTTCAACTGTTGAGCAGCAGAGGGTAGCAAACATCCAGTAATGTCGAACAAGCTATGGTGCATCAGATGAGAATCAGTGTCAGTATGCACAGTGCTACCGGTGCTACGTGATGAGGTTGGGCACACTGTAATATGAGTATGAAATAATGTTTCTTTTACAGGAGACATTTCAACTTGACGTAGCAGTAAAAGAAAAGGTGAATAACAATAACGATAGATCGGTTCAATTCAAGTGTGCCAGTAAACTACAACAGTGTGACAGTGAGCCAGCATGAAAGAAAAATAGGACCTTGAAACTGAAGCAGGATAATGGAATTCAGCCATTATTAATTAACTTTTCCTACTGTGACATCAAAATACCTTTCCTGAAAAAGGCCTACGGCTACTACTAATGTGTTATTATATATTATTTAAATGCTGGACACAATCCGGCAATAAGATCTACTGTAAAATTTGATAATTTTCAAAGTATTGCACTATAAACAATATTCAACAATTGTATTAATGTGTAAAATTAACATTACTGTGTATAAATGTGGATAGTGTATATATAGCTATTCCACACACTCATCCCATGGGTTCACTTGTTCATATACTATTCCAGAGTTGTGGATATGTACAAGTATTGCAGTATTATTGAGTATTCTACAAATGAGTATGCTGTATTTAGGGTGTGTATGTGTGTGTGTGTGTGTTGGATTGTATGTGTCGATTTTGCAATTTAATGTCTGAAAAAGGAAAAATTGCATCAAATGTTAATATTTATTTGGTCAGAGGTTGAGTCTCATTACTGCTGATTAGCACCTTTCGGTCTTTGCATATCTCTGGAGCCAGTTTTCAGGGGCAAATATCAACACTACACAAGTACATTCATGCCTTCTCCTTGTGACCAGTCAATCTGCCATGTAAAGTTATTTGTTTTTAGATCAGAATTTTTTCGGATAATTTCTAAATAATGTCATCATTACTTTAGATACATTCAAATATGTGATTTGTATCAGATATCTGGTTTATAGGAAGTTTTAGAAAGTTGCGCTTTGTATGCGTGTTTATGTGTGTATGTGTGTGCATGCTGCCTACAAGGCTGGTCACGAAGGTCATAAAGAGGAAGTCCTTGCGGTCAGTATAAAGGAACACATGTTTTGCTTCATGTCATAGTCTCCGTCCTTCATTTTCCTCTCCTTCATCCATCTATTCTTGCCTTTGACAGTGGTGGAAAACTCATACAGTGTGTCCTGTGGGCCTGTATTTGTGTGGGTGAGCCTGTATGGTATATACATGTGTATGAAATGCCATAATGAAGTAAAGTCTCGTTGGTTCTGAGTTATATTGTTTATTTTTACCTTGTTATGAGAATGTCCATTTTCCCATTGATGGTAAATACAGTGCAGTCATTCTTGCTGAGGTCGTCTGCACTTGGGATTACCTACAATTAAAGAAAACATTTGTATCTTTTTCATCTTCTTCATGATGCTGTTTAAATAAATCCTATTTTAACAGTTCATAACGTTGTTATTATGTAAGTGCATTTCACACAAACTGACCTCTTTCTAACGTCCACCAACATTTAGATCAATAAACAAATAATATTTAAAATTATTATTTAATAGTTTTCCATATTTCTACCCTTATAGCAGCAAGTTTGTGATACGTAAATTAGAAGAAATCCACACAATGCTCATAGTTTCACATTCTAAACTGAGACATAAGAGGACAGATCATACATCTTTTTAATTATTAGAAGCTTTACTTCTGTTTAAATACTTGTAATACATTCAACATTGCTTTAAAAATATCTTCTTTCCTAATTTCTACTACACATTTTAAAAAACTTTCCCCAGTTTTCTCTCTCCCATCCATCACCAGGGTGTTGACAAATTAAGACATGCAAGTCTCATTGAACGCTTCTCTGCATGAGTGATGCTGCTCTCCAACAAGCTTACACATGCACACTTGCATGTGTACGCATTTACTGTACTGTATATGGGCACTTAGTCTCACACACACACATGCAAACACACATGCAGAGTGTGAGCAATGCAGTATAATAAGCAGCGTGGCAGCAATGTGGTCAGCTTTGCCCCATGTGCAATCGTTGAGAAGCCACATGAAGGCTTCTGGGTATTAAAGGACAAGCCTTGGTTGGCTGGGAGGGAATCTGTCATGCAACAAGAAAACTGTGTTTTTCACCCTTTTTTCCCTCTTTCATTTCTTCTCAATCCCTTTTTTTTACCCCTCTTCCCAAGTTCTGTCTTTCACCAAATTCTCTCTCTCGCTCTGCCCACTTTTTTTTCCTCCTCCTTCATTTCTTTCATTCTGTGGCATATTAGACTCAGTTGTAATACTCTCCAGCTTAAAATGCTTAGACCACTGGAATGTTCCGTCAAAGAGGTGGGCGGACCCGGGGGGCGGGACAGACCAGCATAACCAATTAAGGAGGAGATTGAGGTAAGACAGACAGCTTCTAAATGGTGTAATAACAACCTACTAAAATGTAATTACAATGCAATAGCAATAGACACTTCTAATGACAGGATGTATATGCCAATGTGATTTCCTAATTATGGCCTTTGCATAATGGGTGACTGTTAACATGGCGTGGAGATTATAGAGAGGTGTCTGAATGCAAAAATTCAACCACAGGGACTTGTAACAGTGTTGAAGGGCATAATGGCCACTCAGAAGTCCTGCCAGGTATTGATCACAATAGGTAGGTTAGGATGTTTGAGAGGGAGTCTGAGAGTGAATGAGTTAGTTAGTGTGAGCTTGAGTGCCACCTATCCATTTGTCTATTCATGTGTCCATCCCAGTCAATGTTTTTAATTGTCTAACAAGACTATCTTGTTATTGATTCAGGTTTTTGCTTTAAGTTTGACCTATTCCTCTGTCGGTCCAATTTCCTTCCTCACAAAGCGCTCATGTCCATCCACTGTCCATCTGTCTTTCAGTCTGTCTACATGTGATGCTGCCATCCATCTGTCCATCCATCCATCTATCCCTCCATCCATCCTTCCATCTCTAACAAGAGGAGTGGATGGTGGCGTCCATTATTACAGAGCATCCCAGAATAGAGTCTCGTTTTATTACAAGTCCCTCTGGTCGTCGTGGCTACCCAAATTACAGGCCAGGCTTCTCACACATAAAAAAGGTTGCGCTGCCGAAAACCAGCCACCTCAATAAAGGATGGATTAGAAAATCCTTTGCTTTTTTCCCTTCCTTTCCTTTTTGAAAGGTTTTCTGTACATTTTTTTCCCTCTGGTGTTTTGTTTTATGTTGGGGTGCAGCGGTCTTCTTCAGTGGTTTTGCTCCCCGACCCATGCGGCGGGAAAATACGCTCACTTGTGGGTTTCTGGGAAGGCAGTGGTGGACGAAACATCTGCTGGGAGCAAGATGTATGTAAGTGTGTGTGTGTGTGTGTGTGTGTATGTGTGTGTATGTGTGTGGAGGGACACTGCCCTGGCATCCTGTTCAAGTTTACAGATCTGTTTGAGTGTTAGAAAAATAGCAGGAGATAGTGAGACAAACACTCAATATGAGTATTGTTTTGTAGTTTTGAAAGACAAGGGGCCATGTAAAGTTTGGTTATTTAATAATAGAATATCTATTGAAAAGTGTAGAAAGGTACAACACTTTCAATCAATTCTATACATTGACTTTCACATACTATTTTCAAGTTTAAAACCTTTAGATAACCGATACAGGAATATACAGGAATATCTCTGTGGCCCCTATGTTTGGTGTATCTGTCCAACATTGCAAAATTACATGTTAATTGTTCACAATTTGAATGGTAAGCAACATTTCAGGTGAGATAAGTTACACTGCCAAACATTCAAAGCTCCATCATTCCTAGAAATACAGCTGACAAACAGCAGACATGATAAGGCGCAATATGAGTAGTGAAGATGTTTATAAAATCTTTAACAATTTGCTCATATGTGGCAAGCTGACTTGTGTTATGTTGCATCAACAAATACTAAATAGTTAGCTTGTGTGAGAAGCATTACTTCATACATACCTGTCCAATAAATACTCTACATTAATATTGAAGTTTTTAATGGTGTAAAGCTTCCTTCATCCATTAAATGCTGCACCGATGTTTTGAATTAGTTTAGAGCACATGGTGGATGATGATTCAGGGGACCTGGGAATCTGTAGGATTACAAATACTCAGAGCTGGGGCAACTTTATTTCAGAGTGACGAGTGACAGGAATTGATCTGGTTGGACCGTTACTGGCAGCAGTACTTGATTAAGTATTCTTTGGTAAGGTGTTATATGATATTAAACATTGATTTCCACCTAACTCATCACAAGTGCATGATATTCCATTTTACTTGCCTTTCAAGACCCCTTTGAATCCTTGACTTTATCAATAGTACATGGTCAAGTTTCTCTGAAACTAGAACAAAAACCTCCATATCAAAGTCTCAGTTTCTGGCCAGAGCATATTTTAAGTTATTTTAAGGTACACTTTAAGGTACACTTTGACAGGTTTGGGATGATTTGTCTCCATGTTCCGAAATCAGTGTAAATATGTACAAATATATGCGATACAAAGCTTTATCGTATTGATTTTGCTCTGTTTGACTGTATTGTCAGTATACTGCTGTCTCAAGATCTATTTGATCTACTTTTTCACAGCAGGACCAAATGGGGCTTGTCATGGCCTGAGTCATCTTCCACCAATGATTCAGAAGCAGTGCTTCCTTGATTGGAAATGTTACCAGCTGAAATATTATACCCGTTGGTTCACCAAAAAATGTTAAACCCAGACTGTCTATTTTAAACCTTCTTCCCAACCATTACAATATGTCTGTGAATTTAAGTACATTTTTAACAATTTATATATTGTGGAGTTCTGTGTATAGTAATGTGTAGTAATAATAGTAACTAT
>NW_023340095.1:11286617-11301711 GCF_004916995.1 Morone saxatilis | reverse complement strand
GTCCAATAACCCCCAATTGTACCTGGTGTTATGAACAGTAACACAGCCATCTCCATGGTAACGGATTGTGGTCATCTTGTGAGACAAAGATTAGAGAGATTCGAAGGAAGAAATTAAAGGTGGAGACTAGAACTTTTTGATGGATAGAGGAAAGACGGAGGGTGGGGGAGGGGGGGTTGGAGAGATCTATCACCAATAAAAGGGATGTTTATTGCAGCTTCTTTCACATCCTCTGCCTTTTAAACCAAAAGGAGAAATATAGCCCAGGATGCAGCCTCATTAAACAATATGAGGGCTCTTTATCATGTGGCAACCCACCGGAAGTAAGGCTGAGACCCATCTTGGGTTCCGACCCATCGTTTAAGAAGCCAGGGTTTTACGGGAAGTGTGAATGTGGTGTGCAATGAAAGGATGGGATGAGGTGTGTGTGTGTGTGTGGATGTCTGTTTGTGTGTGTGTCTGCAGTGCACGCTATTATTATGTTGCTGCGGTTGTAATGATGTAAGATGCTCGCAAGGGAGTAAACAAGAGCAGCACGCTATCTACAAACAACATATGAAAACATCATGTTTCTGTGGGTCTTAAATGATTAAGAAATTGTTATAGCCAACAGATAAAAGTAATATGCAAATTTCAGATCCAATGATAAATTCAGTTCATGATTCAGGATTTTAGGCATTTGTTGTTGTAATAAACCAAGTACAATGAAAAATCTGTTTTTTGTGAGATACAGTTAATTTCACTTAAGACTACAGTAACCGTCCACCGCACAATAAAAATGATTTTTAACCTGTTTCCTATTCCACTTCGTTGGATAGGAAAC
Source organism: Morone saxatilis (assembly GCF_004916995.1). Taxonomy (NCBI): domain Eukaryota; kingdom Metazoa; phylum Chordata; class Actinopteri; family Moronidae; genus Morone; species Morone saxatilis. Next base: position 11,300,888 of record NW_023340095.1, on the reverse strand, counting down.
AGACCCACTTGGAAAACAAATGAAAAATAATTTTTATTATGCAGTGGTTGAGAATAATTTGTATGGAGTCTTTGAGGATTCTGGAAATACCTTCAAGAGTTATTAAAACAATCTTCTGATCCCCAGGCAGTTACCACTGTAACTCAAATGTAATGCTAATACACGAGAGGCGCACACTAGGTAAAACATATAGACGCATTCACTGTCACATATATAGGGAATTCATATTTTACAGTTAAATGTACCATGTTAAGTTTTTATTGTAAACAAACCTTTTCCTATCCCAAAAAGTTTTCAAATATTTTAAAACCTTAATTCTTCTTTTCCACTTTGATTGAAACATTCAATAATTTCCACCAAATAGATGGGAAATATACAGTTTTTCTTGCTTATCACTGGATAGTTTTAAGCCTTGCTAGTACGTGGCACACTAGGGCGGTACCGGCCGACCACTTTGTTCCAGACTGAAATATCTCTACAACTATTTGATGGATTGCCATAAAGTTTTTTTATAGACATTCATGGTCCTCAGAGGATGAAGCCTACTGACTGTTGCTAACCCTCTAACTTTTCCTCTACCACCACCAGGATGTTCACATAGTCTTATTTTATGATACTTTCTTAGTTACTATTTATATTGAATGGATTGCCATGAAATGTGGTACAGATATCAGGGGTACACAGAGGATGAATCCTCATGACTTTAATGATCTCTTGACTTTTCAGTTATCCTGTGAGCTATCTCAGCATCCACTGGATGGATAGCCTCAAAGTTTGTATCAACATTCATGGTTCACAGATGTATACAAATGATTTTGGTGATCACCTGAGTGTTCCTGTAGCGGCACTTTGATATTGTTAAACTATTTGATAAATTGCCATGAGATGTGATACAGATTTTCATATTCATAAGCAGGAATTGTAATAACTTCAGTGATCCCCAGTCATTTCATCTGCTGCCATTATCTGGTCAAAATTTGAATTTGTCCACTAGTTTTGTTTATGACAAAATACCTGAAAAACACATTCCATCAGCCTTAGTTGCACTTTGTGTTTGGTTTGCTAATGTTAGCATGCTAACACACTAAACTAACTTGAACATTATAACATTATGCCTGTTAAACATCTGCATGTAAACATTCACACTGTGGGTATGTTGGCATGCTGAGCCTTGTATGCTCAGTGCACCGCCATGCCTAAGTATAGCTGCTAGAATAGCTGTAGACTTGTTTAGATACTACTGTTCAGTGGTAATGGCATAAATGTCACCCCTCAGATTGCCTCTAAACAAACACTTCTAGGTACCTTAAATATTACTTTCTATTGTTCCTACCCACTCTTACTAGATTGGAGTATATAGGATTATGAGTTAAGAACACTATGGAACATATGTATTGTTGGTACACAGCTTGTTGTATGACTTTTAACTTTAAAGGTCTAAAGGTAACCACATACACATATTTGATGAACAGTGTGGAAAGCATGGCCATTTTAAAGTAATACATGCAGGAAAAATATAGCTCTAACTATACAGTCAAAGCAATCAAGGATTCGTAGAAGGTTTTTGACTGGCAAAGTCAGTCAGACGATCTCAATCCAATTGAGAATGTCTCACTTGCTAAAGACCAGACTGAGCCTCCAAAACAACCCAGACCTGAAGCTGGCTGCAGTATAGACCGGACAGAGCATGACTGAGCATGTGTGACAAAACAGTGTCAACTCAAAGGTTAATTGACTACATTGAATCGAGGCAGAGGTTACACTCACTCATGATGTTCTGCTTGTATAGTAGGTCACATGACAACAACGGACCCAGCTTGATTCCCTGACGAAACTTGCTCAGGTGGTGAAGAGAGCGAGATGCAGTCGAAAGCTCAGAACAAAGCTAGTAAGTTGACCTTTGAGTTAAGATGACACCTGCTGTTCCCAAGGTCAAGAACGAACTTCCAACCAAAACATTTGCTCTGAATACTTACACACCACACTGTGTATTTTAATATATGTCTGTAAAATTTGAAAAAAAAAAATAAATAATATTTCCCTACATTAATCATAAACAAAATATTTTAATCATCTGTGGCAGAATGATCGATCATGTTACAGTAAATGTATGTCAATGTATTAAAGCCTGTTCAACAAAAATCCAGAAATGTTCATTTTCTGCTAAAATTAAACTCGCTTTCTCTCTCATTGCCATCTCTTATCCACCACCATTCGCCCTCACCCCCCAACTTCTGCCTTGTCAATCAGTAGAAGGAGGAAAAAGTCATTAAATCTCTCTGTTGGCCATATATGTAATTACAGTCTGCCTGTATGTTGCTAAATACGCCCCGGCGCTAGTCTGGTCTCCCTGGTCATGTTTTTTCCTCCCACCGGCCGTGTTTAAAGCCCTTATAATTGGCAGAGACAGCGTGTCAGGATTAGAAGCTGCTGGTTTGAAACCCCGACCCCCCACTTTTCCCCTCTCCTGCCTGTCCCCCCAGTGCATAAAACCACACCTTAAACTCCATCTTATCCCTCTTCGTTCTCCTTGTAGTACATGTGTTGGGATTAAAAATGGAATATCATTAAGGAATAGATTTTACTCCTATAGGTACAGGTGGTTCACTATTCAGTAGAGGTGTGATTGAGAAATCAGTCTACATTAGTTAAAATGTTTCTTGTTAACGTATTTTACTATTTCCCTTTGATTTTAATGTAAGTCTACTCTATGTCGACTTTTTGTGGTTCATCATCAGCAAATTCTCAGCATTTATTAATCAAAATGACTTGCTTGTTTTGACATCAAAATACTTCTCTATTTTAGTATTACCTAACTTTCCTCCATCTTTCATGTTTTTCCTACCACAAATGTGTATTTGTACACCCAGACCCATACGTAATGACTCCCCATGTAGTGTTGCATTATATATGAAACCTATCATGGATCACATTGTTAGCTTTGTTAAGGGATTTTACAAGTGTTAATTAAGTCAGTGTATATTTGACTGGTGCCTGCAGGACGCCTGTGGTCAGTTGTCTACCTCTCTCATCTCACACTACAGTCCTCTTATTCAGAACACCACTCTCCAAGTAGGCAGCCACTGCAAAAAATCACACATTGGGCAAATGTTTCTTTCATCTTTTAGAGATACCAAACTCATTATTTAAGTTGGTCAATATTTACATCTTGAAACTAGAATTAGGCAGTGTAGTGCAATCATTTGACTTAAAAAACCTTTAATGTGTTTGGATGCAGCATAAACCTGCTATGGCTTTTTTTTTAGAGTGCTACAGGACTACCCCTGTCTCACTGGCAGTAGTAAAACCCTTGTGGGTTCAGACAAATGAAGGTTGTTTGGGCCATCAAAGCATTTAAAGTTGAAATGATGGAGCTGATGGTCAGTGATGTCAGCAAAGATGTTGACTTTGTCTGAGTCAGAGCAGTTTCTGGTCAGTAGAGCCCCTAATTTCTCGGTCTGTCCGTTGCTGTCTCCCTGTTTCTGTCTCCCTTTAAACCTCTCTTACTCTCACATCATCTCACTCTGCTCTCTCACACATCTAAAAACTGCTGCCCTCTCATCCAGGTCAGTGTGCTGACCTGAGCCAAAAGTGTATGCATTCACAAATGCTTAAATGCGCATTACATAAAACTATGCACTAAATTATATGCATTATAAGTGATTTGTGTCTACTATAGACTCAATTTCCATCAGTAACAAGGGGCAACATTCTGTTTTCTGTTCTTCTTTTCCTTTCATTTCTCATAACTTTGAAAATGAACACTAAAGATGAGCAATTAATTGCTCTTCTTCTCATTTAAGGTGTATTGATTGAGTGATTGATTTATAACCTTTGAAAGTAATAGGTTGTTTAATTTTTTTTTCTTTTTAAAAAGAGTTGTAATAACAAAATCTTCATTCAAAACATAACCAAACCAAATTAATCTAAATGATTATTTTTGTAGGCTACATCAGGAGGATGTTTATTTTTAAAGCGAAAATGGGAAATGTTAAAAGTTCATGTTACTGACCATGAACTAGGAGGCTTTGCGGTTCACTTCAGCAGCTATGCTAATTTCTTTCTCCTTTTTGGGCCACTGCCGTGTTTGGCTGCGCACATTATAATGCTGTGACTGTACTTTGTATGATGAGACAAAAATTGGATCAAAAATAGGGTTCTCAAGGATTCTAGGAACTACGCTATATTTATGCTGCAATACACTCAGTTTTGTTTGCTATTTGAAGTAACATTAAAAAAGGAGCAAATCTATCATTTAAAACTCTAATATGATATTGATGTGTTAAATAATTTCAAGATGGATATTTTGTTTATTGACAGTGTAATGGTAATGCTGAGATGCTTGATGGAAATGGAGTGCAGATGTTGTTGCTGGGGAATGGAGGCTGGTTGAGGTATAATTATGGTAAGGTAAAATGAGGCTGTTGATGGTGAATGAAGTCAAATGAAGACGTTGACTGGGGTGTTATTTTCAGTGAGGCCTCTGTGTGTGTGTGACAGACATGTTTTTGAACAGAAGCAGGGGGAGTGGTACGAGTACATGTATGAACTGTGCACAGACGGGAACACACACATTTCACACATTCATTTATGAACGCATGTGCACACACAGAAAGAAGATGATGAGCGACCTGGGTAAAATATAATATATAATATAAATAATATATATTTAAGTTCATGAGGCTGCTAATGCTCTCTACAATATTTTTCACTTAGCTCAGCCAGGGTTTGTGCAGGGTTTAGGTAAGAGATCATCAACTTATGCCTCAACTCATGGGACGAAAAATAACACTGTGTTCTATATACTACAAATACATGTGCATATATGAGGGAAATCCATCAGATGTTTTCAGCACCTCTACACACACACACACACAACCACACACACACTTGCAAAAACAGGTCATGTATGTTCCACTCCTTTACCGCTGGCTCACTAAGTAAACATGCAGCATGCACACAGTTAACAAGTCAACACATCCAGCTGACCCCAACAATCTCCCATCAGTAAATTCATTCATAAGTCAGCTACAGCTTCTTCTGTAACGGATGAAGAGTTTGGTTAAAGTGGCACCCTTAGCAGAGACATCATTTAGGAAAGTGTCCTGGGTTAGTGTACAAACAACTGATGAAAAACTGCATTTTACAGCTTCCATATGTAGCTATACATGTACAGAATGAGGTGCGTGCTCCTTGTAATGAAATATTTTACATTTGTGTCTCCAGTACATTTATTTCACTTTTATTCTGACCATGTGATAAAACTAATCTATAACATATGTATTCAATTTGTCTGTCTGTTGTTATAAGATTGAACTTGCAGATGAAATACGTTTAAGTGTAAAGGGAATTTGTCCTTAAACAAAAGCACAAGGGACCATTTAGGCTTAGCTGATGTAAAAATGAATTGATTTTCAGTATAATACCTTAAAAGAAAGGTTGAATCACTGTCCCATCCCTATGTGGATTTGGGCTTTGCTTTGAGAAATGTAGGACCAAAATGGATGTAATGTCAGATTTGCTAAAAGAATCTGAGATGTGGCAGACGTGACCAGATTTTAGTTACAACTTTTGGTACTTTGGTAAGTTTTGATAACCAGACTTCCATGTGGGAACAAGTATCATTGTCCACTCTGAAAAAACTGAACAGTGGATGAAGTAAGGTAGAGACATTTTATGATCAGTAGTTTTATATTTTTATTTTCTCATCGGGAGACAACAACAGATTGGTACATTGACCTTCGCTATTATATCAGCCAATTTCAGCTAGTATGGATATCAACACTAAGACACGGAAGGATCTGTTGCTACAGTTGGGTCTTTTGACTATTTTCTCATGGTTGGGGAGGAAGCACAGAATTGGGTTTATCTGACCCTTTAACTTCTCATATGACTCATATGCTAGTTTTTAATAGCAAAAGGGGGTTTAGCAAACATAAAGTGCAGTGTAAGTTCAACCACCAGCAAAATCTAATTTAATATGTAGTCCCTCTTTAAGGAATGCCCCCTGCCAACTATCTCAGTGTGTCTTCATTAACTTATTTTTCAGCTCCATGTTGATAATGTTTCTGTGGCCTTTTCACCCTTATTGCCATGTTCTACATGGCACGTAGTCTCTTGCTACTGTTTTGAATGGACTTTATAAAAACCATTGTAACCCTATGAACAATGGTGAAGTATCTAAAAGGGCCCCTGAATGGGAATGTCTTCATTCAATAAACAGTTGAACAATAAAACCATGTAATTTCCCTAGTTTATGTTTTCCACAGAATAAATATTTCTCTCTTTGCACAAGTGAGTCTTTGGGTGGGACTGGTGGTGCCAATAAAAGAATATTTAATTTTTTGGTTTATTTGCCCTTTTGTGTTTCTTCATTTTGATCGTTATGAAGTAGCAGCAATATGGATTGTTATCAGCTACTTTAATTTCCATTGTTTCATTTTTCATTGAAATCCCTCACTAATTATTACTTTCCCATTTACTCGATGTGCGCCACCCGTTTCTGTTCCTCCTGACCTTTTCTGTTTCTCATCTTTCTCTCAGTGCATCAACTGGATTTCCTCTTTCCTCATTTACTATACGTCTCCGTTTAAATGCCTGTCCCTCAGTCTTTCCACTTGTTCTCTGTTACGCTGCATAAAGCCCCCTCCATCCTGCCCAAAGGCCAACGCCCCCAACCCCCACCCCAGACAGCTGTCTCACCGCAGCATAGAGCTACGATGTGACACAGTGCTATAAATATGAGTACACATAGACACACACAAACACATACACACACACACACACACACTATAAATACCATCCCTGTGCAAAACACACTGCTGCAGTATAAATATTTAAGTATAAATGCGTAATGAATTTATTGATATGTTGCCCATGCCAGCAGGCACTGTTTTGAGCCGCAGAGTGGTGAACCAGTGTGGTGGGATTGAAGTGGTGCTGAGGGATTGTGGGAACGCATGTTCCGAGTTAGGCAGCTGACCAATCGGTGGGCTGGAAGCTGGAAGCCGCATCACAGAAAGAGCTACTGATCAGTACCAGTCTTCATAGCCATCCATCTCTCTTTTGCTCTTTCTCGCCCTCTTTCTTTTTTCACTTTCTTGCTTTCTTTATCTCTTCTCTTTCTTGCTTGCTTTCTTTTCCACTGGTATCAACTCTGATTTTTTTCTGTCTTTTTCCTCCTTTTTGCTCTTACGTCTCCTTTTGATTCCTTTCATTCTGCCATACACACATTTTCGTGCTTTTGTCTTTGTTACTTCATTTCTCTCTCATTGACAGCCTTTCTCTGTTTTTACCCCTCAATTAGTCTTTTTTCTTCACATTTCCTCAAGCTGAAATGTTGTAATTGATGGTTGCACACAGGCTTTGCAAGTATGTGTCTGATTTATGAATGAGGATGTTTTTTGTCTTCGATTTTGAGAAAAATGTAAGAAAACTGTTCCCACAGTTCCATCCAGACGTTTTCTGCAAAGCCAACAAAAAGTGAACCCAAATGTTCGTCTGTATGGACATCAAGTGACAGTTTCTTAGGTTGCTTAAGTGATACTGAACACTTTTTTCATAACTAGTATCTGTCTTGATTGTGATGCCTTATTCATGAGAATTGATCAACTGAACTCAAAAATGAAGGAAGGTGTTATGATTGAATGGTCACTGGAAAGGGGTCTTTGGAAACTGTTCAGTTATGTAACATTTATCTCTAAATTACAACTGATGAGCATTTGACCAAAATACTTAATGAGACATTTTTGTGTATTGTACAGATGTGGGTGAGCAGCAAAAATGAATGAGGTACAAAAAAGTACTAAACCTAGTCACTATACAGTACACTGTGGCTATTGTAATCTTAGTTTTATTGGGAGTAGCCAGTATCACTTCCTTCTGATAACAATCTCGATTAACCCTGCTGTTTGTTCAATAAAATTGTTCCAATGTCCCAATTTCCTTCCTCAGTAGTAGCTGTTCCTCTCTGGTAACTATTAGCCTCATGGGAAAGTGAATCTGATGTAGAGTTCTATAAATACCTTTCTGTGCAACAAGTGGTGAATTTTTTTCCAATTCTATTGCTAAATTAGCAAAAGAACCACCGTTCTAAATGTAAAGGATTAAATACGCTAGATTTAAATGTGCTAGATTTAGATTAGACTAGTCCTGTCCAACTATGCATGGAATTTTAGTTAGTACATCCTATTGAGCTTTGCAATTTAGTTTTCAAGTTGCAGACAGGGCATTAAGAGTTGCAAACAGAACAAAACTAAAATGTTACTTCAAAGGAAACCACGGCAGATGTGTTTTCTCCCCAGAATAACATGTTGATTGCAACAGATGTTAAAATATTTGGTTTCAGAGACTTTGTGGAATTGTTATCCATTGGATGGTCTTTGACCATGACATTTGAATCACGAGAGATACATTTACATAATAGGGTATCATCTAAGATAGGATATAGATTGGATGTAAGTGTGAGCCACATGGTTCCCCTGAGCATCAATACTCTGGGTTCTTGATACAGGTGGTGTTTACATTAGTATCAGCAACTGGAGGCTGTATGCACAGGGGCAGCTAATAAATTGACTGAATTAACTAATTGTCTTATTTGGATTGGATTACTGTTGAATAAATTGGATAAAGTGGGAAACCTTCCACACCCTCACCAGTCTGGATTCAAGTCAAGGGTAATCCTCTCTGTGGTGACAGTGGTGCTGCACACTGCTAGAGCAAACTCATTCTCCTCTGTCCTCATACTCCAGTGTCTGTCTGCTACTTTTGACATGGTTAACCATCCTCTTCTCCACCCTTGAAGGGCTGGGTGTCTCAGTTTCTGCATTTTCTATATTTGCATCTTACCTGATGGTTCACTCCTCCTGGGTATCACTCTCTAAAACATGCAGCCTGGGCCTCCTCATCTTCTCCCTCTACACTATGACACTTGGTTCACTAGGCTTCTCCGGCTACCACTGCTATGCTGATGACATCCAGCTATTCTTGTCATTCCACCATAAGACATCAGGTGGAGGCATGCATTACTTACTTATCTCAAGAATGAGTATGTGTTTCTTCAAGGGAAGGAAATACTGAGGCCTGTCCATCACTCTTGACAATAATGTTTTGATGCCAACTCAGACAGCAAAGTACTTGAAGTACTGTCACCCTCCGTGAACATCGTAGCAGCCATCCGCTCATGTAGATGCCTCAGGAGAGGAAATCATGGACTTTCTTCAACTCCTCCTTGCTAGAACCCCCGTGTCTTTCAATAGACCCCTGCAGCTGATCCCTACCTGATCCCTATCTGGCTGGTTTAAGACTCTGTTGTTGTACTACTAGGGCAGTGAGGCGAAGTGATCATTCTTACCTTCAACCCAATATACATGTATATGTGCCTTTATGCTCCTTTCTCGTTTTCCCTAATTACCCTTATATTTTCTCTTACTTTCTTCACACATTCCTACTTTGTTTACATCCTCTTCCTCCACTCAACCAAATCTGCCTGTCATCCTACTTACCCTCCCCTGACCTCCCGTCTCGCCATCTGTGAACTTTCTTCCCTTCCTCATCTCTCATCAACTCTCCCCCACTGTGTCCCTCCCTGCCTTCTTTCAAAGCCACGTCCCTCTGTCCTTCCTCCAGCTCCACTCATCAGAGGTCACTGTTGTTTCTCTCTTATTCCGGTTAGCATGTCTGTGTGTATGCATGCGTATATGTGTGCCTGTGAGTGTGTAACAGTATCTCTTCGTTTCCCCGTTTCTGTGTTTACCTTTGAGCACCCAGGGTAATCATATTGTCACAGCCTATTTCAGGGTGCCCACTCAACCTCTCTTTATCCACTTCTCTGCCTTACTTGTTCTTTTCCACCCATCTCTTTTGCTCTTCATCTTTACTTTACTTTACTTTGCTCATCTACGTCTGTATTTACCTGTCTGTCTTTATCCTCTTCTGTTTTGCTTGTTTGCCTCTCCATTTTTCTCCCATCTTTCATTCCTTCCTCTCTCTCTCTCTCTCTCTCTCTCTCTCTCTCTCTCTTTCTCACTTGTCCTCCTCCCCTTTTGCTTTCTCTCCCTCTTTCTGCCCAAAGTTCTGCAGCCCAGCTGGCATGGTTTTCTAGTGGTGTAGTAAAATATAAATATAATAAGGACGTTTTTGAGCTGGTGAATCCATTCTGAGCAGAGAAACATCACCACAGAGCCCACAGATGTGGCACAAACTCAGGAGAGAGAGAGAAGGATGGAGAGAGGGAGGAGAAAAAAATCCCTCATTTGACATGGAGAGAGTACAGCAGGAGCACTGACTGCATTATTGTTGGCATTACCCAGCTACTAGACTTGTTATTAGGACACTTCATACAAATTTGACTCTAGTCTTCGTCAACAATCTTTAACCAAGCCTCCAATCTTCTGAGCATGAGTCTCACTAAACCCTCAAGTCTTATTTTAAGGCTAGTCTTTATAAGGAACTTGTAATTAATAAATATGCCATTCAATTGCAATTATGAGGAAGCTCAACTACTCTCTGAGGTAGAAGTTGGATTTTCCAGTTCCAGCTACATTTAGACTGTTACGCCGGTGTCTGTACCATTGGTCTGTACTCAATCATGGTTGTCAAAATGAATTTTGCTTCCCTTCTTTTCAAAACAAACTGTTTATTTGTCATAGCTACAGTCCCAATTAGTTTCGCATTGAACCATACTCGGAAGTTAACAAATGAAAACTATTATTATATAACTACTATTGAATTATATTGTTTTCTGTTGTCTTCTATTTTTTTCTATTCTATGATGGGTAGAATATTCTAAGCAGTAGTGTGTGCATATTAAAGTGTGTATGTATAATTGTATACTGCTGGTAATAATGACATTTTTTACCCATGCATTAACTTTCTCAACTAAAGGCTGCATATGTTACTGTATTGCATTTTTGTGTGTTTGTGTATGAGTATGTGTGTGTGTGTTTGACGACCTATGGCTGTGGCTACCTGCGTGCCTGTGTACCACCAAGCATATGTGTTTAGTGTCAGAGCACAGCATACTTCAGTCCCCTGGGCAGCTCTTTGTTTGCTTTAGCCATGCGGTGGCTAGCCTAGCCCGCTAACTCCAAGACACATTTAGCCTGCGCTCCACTTTTATATCATCCTGCTTTTATTTTCCTTCTGTCTGCTCTCTGACCAAACACCCTGCACTAAACTGGCCTTTAGCAAGACTAGTATTGGTGCTACTCTCAACCATTGATAGACAGATTTGGTCATTGTGGTTTTCACTGGCTGCCATGTTAGCTCCGGCTTAGCCCCTAAACTGCTCACACTGGCCAAATAGCTCTCGCTGCCAAAAATGTATGGCAAAATGTGTTACGGCTACAGTTAAGTGCAGCACATCCAGGAAGTTTTATCTCCTTGTCTTGGAAGATTAGGGCTTACAAGGTTTCAGACAGAACCACTCTGATACTTAGAAACCTAGTGTATAGTGTTAGGTGTTTATTGTGGTCTGGGGTTGGATTCTGGAGTGTGTGGAGGGACAGAAGGAGGAGGAGAAGGAGGAAGAGGGATGGTGGTTTTAGCCACCAGCTGTTGTTACCTTGAGCATAACGTTCTTTAACCCCCATTACAGCGAATCACCACAAGCCACAAACACGCTAGCTTCCAGTGACTGCAAAACAGCCAAAACTCACTTGTTTACCAGCTAATGTGCCATGTATTCACTCTCTCTTACTCATTCAACCCCTCTCCCATCTTTCTTTTTTCTTTCATCAGCTCACATCTTGCTCCCTCATTTCTCTTTGTACAATTTTCTCACCCTCTCTCATTATCTCTCCCAGCTTTCTGTATCATACTTTTTCACATCCTCCATCTCTTTCTAGTCATCGCCTTCTTAGCTTATCCTTTCATCTGTGTCTTCCTCCTTTTGCCCCACTTAGAGCCTTTGTTGGTTTGGGTGCTGGGTATGCGTGGGTAACCCCGGTGCCCATGTAAAGGCCCTGTGCTGTGGACTCTTAGAGCCCTAGTGCCAGTAGATGAAAGCTGAGAGAGATTCTGGGACTGGCACCCATCTCCCTCTGTCCTGCCACCGTGGCCTCTTATTTCACAGAGAAAATTAATAACTTTAACAAACATCAATGAGCGAGGGCCTGATGCTCGGTTGGCTCGTCGGCTGGCCTGGTGTGTGTGTGTGCGTGTATCTGTTAGCATGTGAGTGTGTACTGTGCACACATGGCTGGATATGTGTATTTTTTTGTGTGTGTTTGTGGGCCTGCACATGTGTTTGAGCTCGTACCTTACACTATGTGAACCATTGCAGTAGTGCAGACAGATGCAAAGAGAAATACTGTAAGGCAGAGAAATTGACAGGTTAATGAATACTAACATAGAAAGAAGATTTTTTGGGGGGTGTGGGGTGTCAGGCTCCACTCTGATCAGATCGTTGTCTGCTTGAAAGGCCATGGTGTCCTTTCTTGAGGCAACGAGGGACTGAAAGACGGATGGATGAAGGGAGGAATGGATGGATGGATGGGAGAATGTGACCACTTCTGAAGCATTGTCGACAGCCACGCTGAATAGGCAGCGGGCCTGCCTGGAGCCACGCCCGTATTTATGATCTTCAAAGGAAGGATGACACACACACTCACGCACAACCACAAAATGTTGATAGTTACAGGAAAACATATGCTTGTGCAAAACGTGGGTACACACAAATTTGCATATAGATTTCTGCTCACGCATGCACACAGCCCTTTGAACACATGTAGAAACAGCAACACTAAATGAGGAATACAGTATCAGCCCTCACATACTATATCAGACGGGTCACAGCAGCTGTGAAGTTGTATCTCGAAAATGAAACGTCACAAATAATCTCTTTCTTGCACTTCGATCACAAGATTACACCACCCTCATGTCTGTATGGTAAATGAAGCTACCACCAGCAGCTGGTTAGCTTAGCTTAGCATAAAGACTAGGAACAAGAGGAAACAGGTAGCTTGGCATTCCAGCAGTTGGGAAAAAACAAACGGGAGCTTAACTTTAGCTGCAGCCTTTATTCACTGACAAACTGTAACATACACTATACATTTACTGCTAGACAGACAACAGAGACTGCTCACCTTTACGTCTGCATACCTCTATTCACTGTCACTCTCTGCCACTCTCTCGCTCAACCACACACTCGCTATGCACACAAAAAGGGGTTGGACACAATGGCACGGTTTTGCGGGCAACCGATTGTGGTTGCTATCGATGGTAATTCGGCTATTTAGAAATGTCAGGTTTGTGCAGGATGTCTCGTGTTTTGCGAGTGAGAGGTATTATCCGGAACAGACCTATCCACAGTGGAAAACCAAAAAAGAGAGTAGAGTCGAGCTGAGCCATAGGATGCAGTGGAAAAGCCCTATAAAGTGCATGTTATATTAAGTTTGTAATTGTTTTTTCACAGGGGGGTCATGTGCTGGACTATTTTCCTTGCCAGGAGTCTATAACTGTAAGGTTAACAGGCAAACAGTAGAAAAGTTACTTATCCCACCAAGGAACAGTCTGGCACTCAATCCCCTGCAAAACTGGAACTCGTCATTTATTCAAATCAGTGGATTAAACAACCGAGATGTGTTAATGAGTAATCTTTAGAGGTGCTAGTAGGCGATGTTTCCCCTTTTTATACTTAGCTAACCCATCTGACAGTAGCTGGACAGATATCCCAAAAAGTCAAACTTGCTTTGGTCAACGTGCTCTACCACCTGGGCCACGGTCACCCATTGACATAGCAGAATCTACAAGTATCTTCTGTATCTCTAAAAAACAAAACAAAGACAAATCCCCCTTCTTAAATGAGGTGATAATTCATTATCAGAGCATGTCCACCTTACAGAGTTTACAGTAAAACACTGACACCTCTATATGACCAAATTTCATTTCTTTTAACTGGCTCGTATGTTCCATACCGGGAAAGTTCTAATGAATTTACACAAGTGTCAGTTGATGTTCTATTTCGGCTAAAAGGTAAACACAGCTATAGATGGCTGTTTACTGTGTGTGAATCTCTCTCTTTGCTTTTCTCTGTTCCATCAAGAGACATGAGAAGCGGTGGAGCAGCAAAAATACTTTATGGTGTTTACACACACAAATAATAAAACATAAATTGTGGAAACCCTCAGCCTTGTACAGTTCAGTTCATTCAAAGGAGCCTGCCCTGAGAAACAGGGGTGAGACCACTGATTTTCTGCTGGCAAATATTTGAAGAGCTAATTTGGAGGGGTTGGGTTTGCTGGTGTTAAATAGTATGTGTGTGTGTGTGTG
>NW_023340095.1:11270495-11286563 GCF_004916995.1 Morone saxatilis | reverse complement strand
GTGTGTGTGTGTGTGTGCGAGACGCAGACAGCCGCCAAAGAGACAGACAGCCAAAAGTTATTAAATTAAAGATGTAATTTGTCCATTTTAGGAAACTTGCATAAAAGTTATTCATCTTTTTGATTAATTAGGACAATTGACTAATTTGGCACCACTGTAAGTGAGCAGTAATTTCAGGCAGTCCATAGATTTCAATCATAGATTTATTTAGTCAGTCAGTCAGTCAACCAGTCAGTCCACCTGTCAAACATCCAGGCACTCAGTCTGTCTCACAGCTAGTAAATTACCCCATTACCCAGGCAGTCAACCAAACACTATCCAGTCAGTCAACCAATGACCCTTGATCTATTTGATACTGGAATGCAGCCAGAAAAAAAAAAAAGTAACACTAGTGGCTACATACTCCAGGAAATTGATTGGTTTAATTGATTGTGATTGCCTGTTGTTTACAGTCTAAAACAGAAAAACGAGGTTGTCAGGATAGAGAGCTGTCAAGGGCACAGACAGACAAAGACAACAACTGGAAATGTGAAGTGGCAGCAATAAAGGGCAAAGCTTATGTTTTCTGCTTGCCTGCCTGCCAGCAGAGTGTGGACAGGACTCTCCAGTGCGCCCTGTCCCCAGGAGGGGCGGGGTGGGTGGCAGAGTGTAGGGACAGAGGGAGAGAGGGAGAGGAGAGAGGAGGGCAGGACTGGCAGGGTGCGGTCTGAAGTGGCAACAGATCGTTTTGGATCACTCAAATCCCTTCAATTCAACTGGAAAGCTGCAGCTTGTTGCACGCCGGCCGCATATGGAGAGGAAAAGCTTTCAATCCAGAGAGGGCACCAACCAAACAGCAGGCGACAGTGGCTGATGTTGTGACAGTTTCCCAGAGAAAAAGAAAGAGAGGGAGAGAAACCACAACACTGCAACTTGGATATCAGTAACCACTCTCTCTCTTTAACTCTCTCACCCACCAAATCGACTTTGAACCTGTTTGTTTAAATACACGGACTTTACAGCCTGCACACTTACTGTTGATTCTGTAAGGCGGAGGGATCGGAGTTTCTCAATTTGGCTCAATATTTTTTGGAGCAACTCAGAACTTTTTGGTGTCCTCATGGTGCCTGGCGCAGCCGAGGTGCTGAGCTTCTTTTATCCGAGTTTTTCGGACGTGATGTTGCGACTGTCACGGACGATGGAGTCGGGAACTGAACCGGGGAGGTACTGAAGACATCTCTCTCCCCCGGGAGAGTGCTCCCTCCCCCCGGGGCGATGCGGATCTCCTTCCTCCTTCTCACCGCCTCTCTGTGTGCCTTGGTCCTCCTCCTCGCACCTGCCTCGGAGGGCTGCGGGCCGGGGAGGGGGTACGGCAGGAGGCGGCCCCCGACCAAGCTCATCCCGCTCGCTTACAAGCAATTCAGCCCCAACGTCGCCGAGAAGACCCTTGGAGCCAGCGGGAGACCCGAGGGCAAAATTACGCGCAACTCCGAGCGCTTTAAAGAACTGACCCCGAATTACAACACAGATATTATCTTCAAAGATGAGGAGGACACGGGCGCCGACAGGCTCATGACCCAGGTAAGGAGGGGGGATGAATGAGAACGTGGATGGAAAACATCTGACACAGATGCTGGACCAGTGTTCCTGCGTGCTGCTGATTGACACCTACTGTGGCTATAGTTGCAAAAAATAAATGACAAAATAAACAGAATTTACAGTGTTTCATGGTTGATCCTGATCTGACAGGAGCAGAGTCACTGAATGAGCTCAATCACTTAAAACTAGATTAGCCACTGTTGTGTCCAATTGTCTGCTGAATGTTTGCTGTCGGTTAAATGTTTAAACCAAAATGATAGATTTCATTGACTCTCGGCCCTTCGCTTCACCTCTGGATTTTGCTACCTGACACACTTAGCTGCACTCACGTATTGCTTTAACCCCCCCTACTGAGCCTTGCTTTGTTGCGTAAAACATTTTAGGGTTAAACCCAAGGCTATGGAGGATACATTTAACCAACCAATAAAGTAATCTTGATCTTAGTGTCTCAGTGTTTCATAGTCTTCATGTTTAATGGTCCACAAGAAGGCACCTTGTAATTGTAACAGCTGGAGCAGTGGCTCCAAGTATAAACCCAATCTCTGGCCACCCTTGTTTATCCTATAAATCGGATCATAGACAAAACAAATAGCCTACCTTAATCTAGCATTAATTTGTTTATTAATTTATAAATGCATTCAGTGATGGACATAAACATTAACAGCAATAAATCCATTATTTCCAAAGTGATCTCCACTGCTGAGAGGCATCTTGATCTGATACTGTATGTACTTTGGCCATTTACCTGACACAATGGTAATAGAGTTATTATTTACATTTCTTTGTATGTGTTTTGAGGTATATTATATGCCCTCATCACTTTAGTCTTAGTACCCGATGGACATGTTGTTTGCTTTTTAGTCACTTTCTTGTACTCCTTCTCTTTATCTGTCTGGGCTACACTGTTTCTCTTTCCTTCTTCCTACTCTTTTTCTACCCTCTCTTTCCTGCCTTAATGCGATGACTCTTACTATCTGCCCTACCACACAAACACACACACACACACACACGTATTTTCCCCCCTCTGAACTCGGGTAGGTCTTTGTTAATCACATTGCTTCAACCATCCCTCAGACTCATCACGACCTTTCTCTACCTCCAGCTACTCTCTCAGCATTACAACTTCATTTTGTATTTGTTTTGTTTGTTTCTAACAGACCGCCTTTCTTTTCCCCTCCATGTACCTCTTTTTAGCGTTGTAAAGACAAGTTAAACTCTCTGGCCATCTCTGTGATGAACATGTGGCCGGGTGTTAAGCTGAGAGTGACAGAGGGCTGGGATGAGGATGGTCATCACTCAGAGGACTCGCTGCACTATGAGGGACGTGCTGTCGACATCACCACCTCAGACAGGTAGGCAAGTTATGTGGTAGGCAACATTTAAAATGCTTTCAATTTGTCAGTTTACTTATCAGTAAAGTGATAGAAACTAGTTGTTTGTTTTTGATGACTCAAATTTGGATTTATGATCAAATCCAATTACATTTCACGATATAAATACATGTATAGATGTCAGTGGGAAATTAAAGGTCTTCTGTGCAGATTTGGAAAAGTATGCAAAGTAAGCTGAAATTGAATCACATTTGGAGTTCACAATCTATCTTTCTATTCTTTTCCATAGGGACAGAAATAAGTATGCCATGTTGGCCCGGCTTGCTGTAGAAGCTGGATTCGACTGGGTCTACTACGAGTCCAAAGCCCACATTCACTGTAGCGTCAAGTCAGGTAAGAGATGGATATGAGTGACAGTGTGTGCATATTATCTGTGTTTGTATGTTTTTTTGTGTTTTTGGCCAGGTGTCATTACCACTAATGAGGTTGATACCAGACCCTTTGTTGGTGATTCACTAATGGTTTACCTTGCCTTTCAGCGCCGCTGTCATCAGTCTGTGTGTGTTTGTGTGTATGGCCTATTGGGAGCCAATCAAAGCAGGGTGTGCACCTGTGCTCTTTGCTGTATTCACTTCTTGGTCAGATCTCATCATAACGTGATCTTTCTTTGTGATTGTAGAATATTCAGCTGTATAATGTGCACACAGAGAGAGTACCATTTTTTACATGGATGTAGGCTACGTATAGTGGTGGAAACGTGCAGAGCTAATAGTACATTGACATCTCACCCTCCTTTCTGTATTTCAATATTTGACTGTTTAATATTTGCCAGTTTCATTGTTAATATTAAGTTGCATTACTCCAACACACACTTTATGAAACACAAATCTGATACAGTCAGATGCATGACCGCATTCCACCTCCAGCAATTCTAACTCTTGATACACATTAGAAATCCATTTACCCATGTCTGGTACCACAAGTTATTTGATGCCAAACTACATTCAGTCCGTTGAGGTTAGTAGGCTGTGAGATGATTAACTCTCTCTTTGTTTTGCTGTTGCTTTTCCTTCAGTGGGTTTCTCTTAGATCTCTTATCTAAGTCTTATCACCTCCCGGTCACAGCCCTCCTTTTCTGCAGCCCTCAGGCTAACAGACACACACACCTTGGACAAATATTTGGCTGCCTTAAGACTGCTTTAACACAACCCTCCCACACACACACACACACACACACACACTTATACTGATTAATTTATTATTTCAAACTAATTTTCCCTTTAGTCGTTCTAGCAAATATTCTGTTCTTGTCTGTTATATCCTACCAGTTTTTTTTTTAAGGCCACTCCACTAGTTCTTTTCCAAAACAGCAGAATTCATTGTTAAGAATCAAGCTCATTACAATGTGCTAATGCCCTTTCCTCCTGTGGAACCATTGAGAGTGGTCATGTGACTTAGTTTAAAACACAAACTCTGCTGTAATCCAAACAGTATCCAGACCCAAGTCTGAGTCTGTGTGCTTTCCTGTCTCTCTGACCCCAGGCCGTGCTCTGACTGCAGTGATACAATCAGCTGGTTATCCATTAGCTCTTACTGACTACCTCTTCTTGCCACTTCGTCTCCCTGCGTCTTAAAGGGCCACCTTATTCAGAAATACCTCCCAAGAAGATCAAATGTACATCCTGTGGTATCTTGGGCAGTCTAAATGAATGAGAATAGCTTGACAGAAGAGCAGAAAGCATTCCTAATAATTTTGTACATAAAAATAGGCATACATGTCATATCAGAGTGAAGGCGCAAACTGTGTCTTTTAACATATAACATTATATAAACATTTCTTTATAAACAAGTTCTGAAACACATTCCTGTGATCCACCAATCATTTGACAAGCCTCAGAAAAAACACTTTCCTCCTACTTTTGAAAAACAATATAATGGATTTTAGGACTGATTCATATGTCTTGCTATTGCAGAATGCATAGTATGCCAGGTAAACTTGTCAAAAGAGTGTTTTTCACACACTTCAGAAATACTAAAATAGTTTATAAAATCGAATAGAAAGGCTAATCCGCTTGTAAATATAATGTTTCTCTGAAGTGTGTTTAGGTGTGCGTTACTGAAGCCTAAGTATAAGGAGAGAGCCAGAGGCAGACAGACAAGACAAAGTTTGAACATGACTCACATTATATACATATGTTAACAATCTACCACTGATCCACTGAGATAAAGTTGTCCTCGAGTCAGTGTCAAAGTCTCACCTGTTTTATAGATCACTCAGTGATCATGCAGCCACTGTAGAAGTCAAAGTGTTACTCAACTCCTGAGAGAAATTCAAACTGTACTCTTCTGTGTTTGTGTTTTGACTCCTCATCCTCTTCAGCGAAAATGCAATAAATAGTACTAAATGAAATCAAATCACGTAAGCTTATTTATCTTTCTTTCATTTCTCTAGAACATTCAGTGGCGGCCAAAACCGGTGGTTGCTTCTCTGGCGACGCTCAGGTTATCCTGGAGGGCAGGGCTACAAAAGAGATGCGCGACCTTCACCCTGGCGACCGTGTTTTGGCTTCTTCAACGTCAGATGGTCACGGCCCTCTTCTCTACAGCCCGGTCTTATCCTTTCTGGACCACCAGCCCAATGTCTCAAAGATCTTCTACATCATTGGCACCGAGACAGGACTTAATATTACTCTCACAGCTGCTCACCTAATCTATGTCACAGACTGCACTGGTGGGCTGAGTAAGCCAAAGTGGGAAGAGACAGCCGAAGAGCCACTTTTTGGCTCCATACAGGGGGGCAGGCCGAGCCGGGAAGCAGGTCTGAGAACAGTTTTTGCCAGTGATGTCCGGCCAGGACAATGCGTACGTACTTCACAAGGGGAAGTGGGCTCACAGGCAACACTTGCAGTCGTGACCTTTGTGGAAGAACAGAGGAGCACCGGGTTGTATGCCCCACTAACCCAACATGGGTCCATAGTGGTGAACGGCGTGCTGGCATCCTGCTATGCTGTTGTGGACAATCACCATTTGGCCCACTGGGTCCTGGCCCCACTGAGGTTCTTCTACAGCCTGATGGGACCTTCAGAACCGCAGACCGACGGCCTGCACTGGTACCCTTGGCTTCTACAGAGGCTGGGGCAAATGCTGTTGGACGCTGGACAGTTCCACCCCTGGGGGATTGAGCAAAGGACATAGATAGGAGCCAAAGAGACATGTTTCACACTGATGACTTCATTCACTTACCTGTATTCAGGAGCACCAAAGCACAGATTGAGGGACCACCAAAGACAATTGATTTTATAGTTCAAATGTGTTTCTATTTACCTGTATTTGCTGTACTTCACCAAACAGATAAACATGTAAAACTGTGCAAAAGACAAAGAGAGGGGACTGAGAAGATTCATTTTATACTTTAGGTAATTTCAATTTCATTCTTACCTGAAGATTAAGAGGAATGGGAAGACTGAGGTATGACAGAAAGTCAAATTTTAAACTTGAATACCAACAGAAATACTGACAGTATCTCTTCTATCCTAAATTTTGAGTTGAACATCTTTGTCACTATTTTTAAGTTCCCCTCAGAGCAGCTCAGAGATCAAAAACTGTAATTCAAAATGATCAGCTTTCATTAAAACAAAAAAACAGGTAGTGAAGTAAGGTTTCATCATTTCTTTGTACTGTAGTTACTGTAATCTGTCAACATTTATGCATCTTGAGATCAACCTGGGGCTCACTGATGTAGTTAGAAGAAATTTAAACCTTCTGTGACCCCTTTGGTAAACACATGAATGAAACAAGAAGGGAAAGGAGGAAG
Organism: Morone saxatilis; assembly: GCF_004916995.1. NCBI lineage: Eukaryota > Metazoa > Chordata > Actinopteri > Moronidae > Morone > Morone saxatilis. The sequence continues at coordinate 11,279,840 of NW_023340095.1, read as the reverse complement.
AAAAGAGTAGCCTGGAGAAAACTAGTGACTGAACAAGGTGTGTCATTAGGCTCTTTACGTACATTAGGTGTTTATACAGTTAAGTAATGCTAAGAAAAGAAAGACACCAAATGAACTTTAATGTTTACTGTCGGAATCATCACTGCAGTAAATCCACTGATTCTTTACCCTTCTTTATAGAGCCTGTACTGTATATTAGAATGAATTATTAAAATATTATGTAATTGGACGATGAGGGATGAGGTTCTATGTATTTACTGAACGCAATGTAGCAATTTACTAGTGTTGCATTATAGCATCACATCTGGAAACAGCTTTGTTGGAAAACTATTGAATAGCAAGGAACGATGATGGAGACGCTTTGTGAAGTACTGATGCAGGATAGTTAGGTTCGAAACGGCCATGCTGTCAATCTGTTTTTCAAAGTAAGTCATCTGCTTTCAGTCAACTTGATTGTCTCAAACTGATTAATATGGTTCATTTATACATCTTCATGTTTTTTTTATTATTAGTTATTGTATTTAAAAGGTTTTAATTGTGACATGCTTTTTTAATTGTTATTCGGGTTTTTAATTTTCAGGTCAGTTGTATCTAGATAAGGCATACACAACACTCAGGCTGTATTCAACTACTGTATTAAGCAAAAGCTATGCATCATATTAAATAACAGATAGTAAATCTCTTCAATCTTGAATAGTAAGTTACTTGATAGCTCTCCTTTGCATGGTCTTTTTTGTATTCCATCTATCACCTAAGACTTAAGACCTAGATTGGCAAAGGCACAGAAAATTTGATTTTTTCACACTATGGAAAGCAGATGTGATCGGTGGCTGAATGAGTATGGATAAACATGTTGTTCATAGTTCACACTTACTGAGTACGCTTTGTGAAGACTGAAACATTGCAAGTATCTAGGAACTCCAAGTTGTTATTCAGTATGCCTGATAAAAGATTTGTCACATATGTATATTAAGCTATTGTTGGAGAGACTATTTAAAGATCTATTTTTAGAAAAATAATGTAAACTTTTATTATTTTCGCCAACCCTGTGCATACTATTTGTATTTGAAACATAAAGATGTTGTTTTTAAACCAAAACTACTCTGTGCTTTATTTGGTAGCAACAAATGTCATACCCCATACATTAATAATCACTTAAGTACTAAGAAATAATGTTTACTCTATGTGTATTTAATTAACATATTATATTATATAACAGTTGTGGTTCGAAGATGTGTGGATAATCCACCGTTGCACGTTGATACATAAACAGCCACAAGCTAGTCATCACTGTATATGGTGTCGCATCACAACAGCTGGAACAATGTGAATGCAGCATGAATAGCTGTGGTTACAGGGTGGGCTGCTGGTTGGTTTCAGTACCACGGACAGCAGCACACAGCAACGCTCCTCTTTCCTCCTCTTGATGCCTGGATGTGTTTTCTTTTCTGCAGGGTGGAGAGTTAGTCCTTGAACACAGCACACCCTGCTGGATGCTTTATTATTTGCAGAGAAGACATAATTGGAGCAAAATCCACAGATTAACAGAATTCAGCACATAGAGCAAGACACTTTCTGTTTTTCTGCCCTTTCTACTGCTTATTTCTGTTTTTTCTAGGTGATGGAAGAGTAAAAAACAGGAATGAAAATATTTTTTTTAAAATGATGAATGATCAAAAACAATTATTAGAAATAATTCTGCTGTTTTCCCCTTGTCTTGTTTAATAGTAACTTACTTTATTCCTTCAGCTAAAATCAAAGCAGACTACACAGAAGAACCACAAACGATCAATAAACAAAAGGAGATTCTAAGTAATCTTTATTATTATTGGTCAGTTAGGTACAGGAAAAACCTTTTTGTCGTATCCCATAGCTTATCAGGAGACTCATCCATATAGACAGATAGAGAACCAGACCCAGGTGAAACACTCACAAAGTTACATATATTTAAAAATAAAAATATGAAAGTGATTGGTTTACCTAAATGTGCAGGTGATGCTCTCACGTGTGAGACTTTTTAAATACACATGAAAAACTCATGCACATCTCAAGTGGTTAAAATTCTGAAAATCATTACAAAAAATTTGTCCACCTGAGTCTGGTGGTTTAAAATGTTTTCTCTATGTGTCTCCTGTCTCCGCGTAATAATGTTTAACTCTGTTTGGACCACGATACCCCGGCAACATTTTGAGGCAAGGCTGACAACCAGCAATTATAATCAGGGACCGATTTGTGAGGGAACGGTGGAAAACACACAGTAACAGCCGCCATCCCCTTACTAAAATAAAGAAAATAAATAATAAAAAAATTGAAAAGAAAAAAAGGAAATTGCCTCAAAAGTGACCCAAGTATCACTGTCTTAAATTAAGGGTGTTCACACAACAACACATGGGAATTCAGCATGCTCACAGTAACTCACATACAGATATGAATGTCTTTATAGAATATGTATCTGTCATCACAGCTTGGCAAAATTACACTTATACACAACGTATGCACAATAACACCTGGAACCATAATACCAGCCAGTGGAAAAAGACCCAAATACGTTTTGAGTTGCCTTTGTCCAGTCGGAAAAACTTCCTGTAAAACTGATGACCTCATTCCTTGGTAGGTGGTGGTGATATCGTCCAATAACAATAGCCTATAGATAAAGAATTTATGTCTCCAAACAACCCATAAACACACATACATACATACAATCGCACACACAACCATTTTCTCTCACACTTATTACATGTTAGTAACATCATGAGAAAGGTGAATCTCTTCTGAGTCAGTGACTGAATGAATAACTGAATGTGAGATAGTTTGAACTACCTACAGTAAGCGGCTACGTTGAGAGCAGTAAACCTGACAGAAGTACAAAACACTCCATAACATCCTAAGTTGGCAATTATGTTGACATAGTTACATTAGGCTATATGTAATCATTGCTTGGCAGCATACAAAAATAAAAGAGGTTGCTCTGGTGCATATTCGGAATCATCTGCATTTGAGTTCAGTCGTCTCTATGCAAACGGAAGGAATTGTTTTTCGGCACATTTTTTTAAAAACGAATGAGGCTGGCTCAGTTATTATATATTTGATTAGCATTAGGGTGTAATCATGTCTGCCTAACTATTATACTACCAGTAGCAGCGTCTCAATGTTGTAGTTTGTCAGCTAGCTTTATAGCGAGCCTGGCTAATGCATATTTGGAATCCCTTGTGACAAAAAATAAAATAAATTCCTTGAAAAGATTCTTCAGATGCCCACTCCACACAACTTCACACTAATTTAAACAACGAGGAATACAAACCCTGACTGTCAAAAATGAAAGCAGTCGTGTTTTTCTACTCTATAGGACTCTAAGACCAGCATTTCTCAGATTTTTAAAACATTTCCGAATTGAGATTCCTGCTGTCTTTAACTAGGTTGGTGTCAGGTAACTAGTTAAATGCATATGCATGTATGCATTTATTTGGATTTTAACAACAGGTTAGTACTACTTATACCACCATTGGATTTAAACTAATACAACAGCCAAGGGCCCATGTTTTACAAGGAAATAATAGAAGTAGGAATAGAAGATGTGTCTAACAGCAGTAGGACACAGGGACTGATTAGAGTGACTGCAGATTTGTAAATAGCAAATACAAATACTGGCACCAAAACTGCAATGCTTCATCTTTACTGACACTCCCCCTGATATGCTCCACCATCACTTATCTATGGCCAGCATTGCAGTCAGCCACCAAAAATGACCAAAAGGCCACAGGTGAGGAAACAAACCTGCATGACCAAGAAGAAAATTACACTTATTTGTTTCAATAACCCACTTCTTCATTTTTTTTAGATATCTGAGAATTCAAGCCCAGTTGTTAATGAGTTAATGAGCTAATTTTGTTTTGTTTATTAAAATTCATCACTGTTTATGTGCTGTTTGGCTGGATAGACGTCTACACCTTCTTTTGTATATGGTTTGCCGGCTAGGAGTTGCTTTTGCTTTTTCAGTGTGTTACTCTGCTGGGTGAATGTTTCGAGCAAACATAGTGAGGACTATCCTGTTTTGCCTGTTTTTAGTGACTACCCTGCCCTCCCAATCCTTTATAAAAACAGGTTTTAGGGCTTATATGTGGCTACTCTGCTACACTTGGCATTGTCTTAATACATTTCACTGTACTCAATCCCTCAGTATCAGATGAATGAAAGCACGTCTCGATAGACATTTTCTCTGTTATGGTGGTGGGGAGTTTATGATGTGACATGACTAAGAACAAAACATTATAATGCAATTACAGTGGTAGCCACTGCAGAGGCACCCATCCCTGCATCTATACAGTATGATCAGGATTCTCTAATCAATTGCTCCGGTATTGATTAGCAACAATAGTGCAGCAAAGAGTGGCATCTTTGAAATGGCTACATCTGCAATTTGTAAATGTTGGCAGAAATCCACAGAAATGCCAAGATCCACTTTTAGCACAGTGTAGCAGACCTTAGAAATGCATGATTTCCACCAGGGCTGTGACAGCTCTGCTTCTATGGCCAAAGTCCTAGGAAAGACAGGTATCAGGTAGAGGGAAGGTAGGATTGAGGCAAGAGGAAGAGAGACATAAAGAAGGAAGCTGGAATGACGTCCCGTCCTCCTCTTTCACAGCCTTTGGGTGAAGTTTTCAGGGAATACTCCTTTAGCGGCATTTTCTTTGTTCTGCTGCCAGTCTTCCTGCTTCATTCCCATCAGCCAGCCATCATCCTAAACACACAGACATGCAAATAAGGCATATTCACCTCACTATCACCACAGTATATAACTCTGTGTGTGTGGGTGTGTGTGTACCTGCTCCTCTGGGTTGTCAAAGGTGACTACTAGCACCACATCACCAGTCTTCATCTCCAGTTCATCTGTGTCGTTGGCAGCATAATCATGCATCACCTGGACCTATATCACATAAATACTAACATCAGTTATCTCCATATATTCACACGATATATTTGGGTTAAGTAGATGTTAAGCATTATTGAGATTTTTTTATTCTGTGTCCTGTTTTACCTTGAACAGGAAGCCAGGTGGCATGTCTGCAGGTTCTGATGCTTCTTCTGTAGGTTCGGGCACTACTGCAGGTGTCTAGAAAGAAGAGGTTCCACTTACTGACATGTAGTGCACAATGAAAAACATATTCCTCTTTTAAAGAGACATGGTTGAGCCCTAAAAGTCTTATTAATAGAAAATTCTGCCGGCAGATTTTTTTTTAAATCATGTTTTTATTCAATGAATATGAATGAAAACTTGAAACTAGACAAACTGCTTTGAAAAAGAAAATGCTTGAATCAAGTACTGGAAATATCTTAGAAAAAAAAAATCAGCTAAATGTACTTTAATGTTACAATCTTTCCAGTATTTTCGGAAAATACGCCTTTTTACTTAAACATGGTATGGTTTTGGTAAATGAGGAGAGGCATGATTGACTATTATAGAAACTTTGAAAGATGTCATATCTAGCCACCTAAAACATTAACATTAATAACATTGTGTTTTATATATTAACATTCAAGGATTTTCAGAATAAATACATTAAAACAGTTATTGCATGTTATAGTAGTCCTTCTTGCTCTCACCTCCTCTGTCACTGCTTCCTCCACTGTTGCCGCAGCAGCTGCTGCAGACTCACCCTGGGAGCACGGAGACATAGAAGAATAAAAGAGAGAGATTAGAGAATGAGAAAGATATACAATTCAAATAAGGAGGGGGAAAGAATGAAAGAAGAACAGACTGACAAGACAAAGACAGACAAAAGGACAAGCCACACAGCCTAAACAGCAATGTTATGGCTAATACAATCAAGTATGTTGAATAGACAGTAAGCTTGGTTACTAGTGCACAGTTGCCATAAAGGTAAAGCTTTTGCACAGCATACTATGTGCATGGACTTGTGATTAGCAGTGACTTGGATTAACTGTGTGAAGCAGATGGCTATACTGTTCTCTTTCCCATTGCAATTAATTTCCAACTGTCCCTATGTGTCACAGTTGATGCATCCATGCTGCTTGTCCAGATGCATCCTAAATCTTTCCATCTCAAGATTTCTCCATCTTTTCACCTTTCATCCAAAATGTATCTCTCTATCATCTCAATGCATCCACCATTTTCGTCCAGATGCATCCCTCCATTTTTTATTCTCTCCTTGGTTACCTGACCCTCTTCATTATCCAACGTAGTGGCAGCTAATGTGGCTTCTTCCTCAGCGGCCTCAGCTGCAGGTGTTTCATCCTCTGTGGCGAGCACCTCTGTGACCGGCTGGCTCCCGTCATCGCCCCAGCCCTCCTGGTCTTCAGCCACAGGATCGTAATGAACCTGCTGGCTCTCATCATCCCCCCCTCCCTTCTGAGCCACAGCCACAGGGGCATAGAGAACTGGTTTGGTTCCGTCATCTCCCCAGCCCTCTGTCGCAGCTGCTATGGGGTCATAGCGGACAGGCTGTGAACCGTCATCCCCCCAGGCATCTGTAGCAGCAGCCACAGGGTCAAAGTGCTCCTGGGTGTCCTCTTCATGGGCACCACTGTTCTCAGGCTGAGGAGCAAGGGTCAGGTTTCAAGGAATCAAAGGGCATAAGAGATATTTTATCTTATGGGTATTATAATGGTTTTATAAATCAAACGGTTGAGGAACTTTTAGGGGCAGAATAGAAAGGTATAAGGGATACTTAAGGGCAGATTCAGTGGTTTAACATTCCAATGGGAGAAAAGGTTTGGGAATAAGGAGAACCAGAAGAATAAAGATTTTTTGCATATTGTGTATGGCCAGTCTATGAACAAAACAACAGGGTAAGGAACAAACTTTAATATTTTTTATGGACAAGGGATTTGGAAATTGATAGGGATGTTAAAGGGGCACAAAAAGGTACATAAGGGTTGTATTATAAGCCCATTAACTTAAATTTATATTTGATATATCTATATCTTACACTGACCATATTCCACCGTACTATATTTTTAGCCATGCAAGCAGCAAGGCTCTTTGTTCAACACCAAATTATTTTAATCACTATACAACCTTAATGATTGCCATTAAATTTGGTACAGACCTTCATGGTGCCCAGAGGACCATTCCTGATGATTTTGTCGATCATCTGACATTTATTTAAGCGCCATAATCAGGTCAAAATTATACTTTCATTCTCTTTCCAACAGCCCCAACTTGTTTTTAGCGCTAATTAGCAAATGTTAGCATTCTAACATGCTAAAACAAGACAGTAAACAAGCCAAACATTATGCCTGTTAATCATCTGCATGTTAGCATTGTGAGCATGTTAGCATGCAGTTTACTCAAAGCACCACGGTACCAAAGTTTACAGCCATTTGAAAATGGTTGATAGTGAAAACTGCTTGATTAGTAAAACCTGCAAAACCCTGAGATTGGCCTTTGGGGGTCATTAGATCAAACCTATTAGTAATTAAGGATAATCTAAGGGCATATGGAGTAGTTTTGCAATTTATGAGGAGAAACGGGGCCATGAAAGATGCCATGGACATCAATGTGGAGTTCAGCAGCAGATCATGATCATCACCATCATTATCATCATCATCATCATCATCATCATCATAAGACCCAAGAAGATTGATGTAGAAGGAAAATTCTTATATATAAGGCTCAGATTAAAATAAAAGACAGATGAAGATAAGGAAGGGTGGCAGCAGAAGGCAGAAATGCAAAAGCCTTTTCCCATCAGAAATAGATGTTGAATCTTCTGCGTGTAGTTAGAAAGCATGGTATTATATTCCCACGGCTATGTTCAGATGGAGAAAGAGGAGGGAAGCGTTGTAAGAGTAGTTGTGTCGTTCCTTTCTGAGGTATCACTGCTTTGCCACAAGCTCTAATACAGCAGAACTGTATATTTGCTGAGACACATCTCTCTTACAGTGATAGGGATGAACAAAAAGGTTAGTTGATGGTCAGAATGCCAAGTTTCAAGCAAGGCGAAGTTGCCCACTAGCTCTTATTAGTTTCCCTATGAAACAATCCACTGAAAACATGAGCAACTTCACTCAACTTTTAAAACAAAACTGTTCCCTGTGTGTCACATGAAGCATATACTGTTTGCAGCTGTATGCATGTAACAGCTACATGTTTGGTCAGTGCAACATGTGAACATACAGGGAGATGAAGGGAAACAGAAAGGAGGTAAAATCAGTTACAAATCATTTCATACACAAGGGGTTTTTAATTTGTATAGATATATATGTAATTAAATGTATGACATCTCTATAGGTTTCGGATCTACAGCATACTGTATATGATCAATATACTGTGCATCTTGCACGTATTCTGCATCAGAGGCTCTTAAGAGAGGATTTTTGGTGATCTGGCACCAAAATATTGATTGAATATACTGCATATAATAGTGTAAAATGTCCATTTGAAACTGAATTGACCCACTTTCATTCCCAAGTTCTATTTGTGCTGTATAACAATCTTTATAGTGTTCAGTGTTTAGTGTAATCACATCAAGCACTGCAGACACAAAGACAACGCACAAACAGATTTGGGACGGACAAATGAAAGAGATGCATTGATGGAGATGGCCATTATAGAAGCCCCTACTCAGACATAATTCAGGTGCATAGCATAAAGTCAGAAGGGGCTTGTATAAAAATGAATGAATTGATGGGTACGATGAACACGAATAAAAATATGCTGATGAAGATGATGACCATATTGATAATTATAAACTTTGGCGACTTAAAACACGTGTATTAAGATGAGGATGATATGCTTACCCATGAATCCCAGTTTGCAGGCTGTGGAAAAAGCAACAGGAAGCAACAGAATGATAAGACAGCACAAAACTCTTCACAAAGCTGTTGCTTAATGCCTGTTTCATTCAAAAATAAATGTTTCCAGCGCAGGTCCCATGCTCTAAACCTGCAAGCCCATAGCAATAGATCTCCAGCAAAACAAGAGTACAGGCAATACTAGGTAAAGTCTGAAGAGGTGGCCACTCTCATATGTTTATTGTTCATATCAGTCACCCACAGAGTGAGTCGAATGTAAGAGAAAGGTGTTCTGGAAAACAAGCAGTCAGTCTCAAAATCAAATTTCATTCATTTTCATTCAGAATCAACACAATTTCCCCTAACAACGTAAATTAGATCTTGACACAACTTGTATAAATGTCTCGCAGTTCTCACTTGCCTTATTGCAAATGTAGCCTACTATTTACCCCCCCCCCAAAAAAAAATTGGGAGACAATAAAGAACTAATTTGTACTAAAGAAGCCATCTCATGTAAAGAAGATAATCATTTGGACAAATCTGTGACAGGACTGCATTGAATTATCATTATAGTTAAAGCTAACTGCACTC
>NW_023340095.1:11269518-11270470 GCF_004916995.1 Morone saxatilis | reverse complement strand
CATTAACATTCATTTGGAGTTGTTCTGTCTTCTCTCTTTTTTGTCTCCACAAGTTCCAAAGAAAAATATCAAAACTTCTGGCTCTTTAGCTTGGCAGCTAGTCACGGGTATCATACAGGTAATCTGTATTGTATGGTATAATCTGTATAATCTTTTAATTTAAATTTTTTTGGCTAAAAACAAATGATTCACTCAATCATACAGTAAATGTTCTCAGCAGGTTTGTCCACTATGTGCATTACAAATAATCACATGTCAAGCCATTAGATTCATATCTGTAAACAATTTGTTACATTACTGTAACAATGGATGTCATTACACGATACTGACAGTATTGTAAGTCCTATAACCATAAACACATGTTACATTTATACAGTCTATCTAACAAAATCCATTACAGAAAGTGAATTTTCAGATTTAAATATCACTAATTCCACAGTACCTACAGCGCTAACAGGATCAAGGTAGAGGTATAGTAGGCTACATGCCATTCATCTGTCACGTATTGGTGTTAGAGACCTGGATCAAACAGCAGCTGAATCTATTTTAAATGAGTCAAATAACATGAAGTGTACTTATTTTATCTCACCTTCTATATGCTCAGATAAAGAAAGTGCAACGCATGTCATCCCAGTATCTAAAACTACATTCTGCTGTACAGTTCTGAAGAGAAAGAAGTAGAGCCGAGCAGGGATTTAACCTACAGTTCATGCCATGAGTGATCTGTGGATAGTGCTGAAGCAGGAAGAAGTGGTCACTAAAAGCAGGTTTCTACAGATCATCATGCCATCATCCACCTTTCATTTGGTAAATTGAAAAGAAACAGAGGAGGTAACACCTCAAACGATGCCAAGCTTTCCAAGTGACTTATTTTTGTATTCAAATTTATCAAGTTTGTTTCAATATATTTAAAGTCAAACAACTACACTGCCAACTGGAACTGCCAGCATTT
>NW_023340095.1:11268511-11269507 GCF_004916995.1 Morone saxatilis | reverse complement strand
TTTAAAACTGATTGTGAACTAAATTTCTTTTGGACTTAAATATCATGAAATCAAACCTTTCTGAATAAAGTGTAAAATCTCTTGTGAAGCTTAGCATTTCTTGCAGTCAAAGGTCTCTACGATCTATATGTTCATGCCATGAATCGTCCACCTGTGTGACCGTGGAGGCTTTGGTTGCTGCACTGAAAGGGTCCAGGTCGATGTCCAACAGGCTGCTCACTGCAGGACTGTCAAACTGATAACAACAGGAATAGGAGGGCTCATTGGCTAACTGGACGCAATAGAGAAGGCAAGGAACAGGGCAGAAGAGAAAGCAAAACAGAGTAGAACAGACTAAAATAGAATAGGAGAAGTAGGAGGAAGGGCAGGCCAGAAGAAGACATACTTAAAGGCTCTCACCTGTGCAGGAGAGTATAAAGTTAAAGTGCTGTGGCTGTTTGTCGACAGCAGCTGGTCACTGACCTCTGTAGGGGAGGTGACACTGATGTCAGGAGCGGCTGCGGCATCAAAGAGGTTGATGATGTTCTCTGTTTTCAACTCCTTAGACGGGGTCACCTTGGGTGGTGGAGGCACTGCTGGCTTTAGCTAGGATAGAGAAAGAAACATGGTAAAAGTTATGCCAGAAATATTTAGAAAATCCAGGGCTCTGAATTGTAATGCTGCATTCTGTTTTTGAATGTTGTACAAATAATTCATCTGAGCATTAAGCTTTCCAATTGCATTTTGTAAAACTTTGTATGGATTTATTTCAATGTTTTCCAAATTAAAAAATGATGTTAATAGATGCCAGTATTAGATTAGAATGAAAACAGATAACATTGTTGAAAGAATAATGTATAACCCGAACTCTTATTTTACTCAGCAGACATTTTGATTTGTTGTTGCAGTAAGTACAATAATGACTCAGGGCTACTACATGAATTCAGCCATAATTATTGTGTTATTAGTCATACCTGTCAGGAGGCAGAGACAGCTTCATTGTGTGTGTGTGTTTGT
>NW_023340095.1:11195912-11268486 GCF_004916995.1 Morone saxatilis | reverse complement strand
GTGTGTGTGTGTGTGTGTGTTGTGTGTGTGTGAGAGAGCAGGTGTGTAACCTGGATGGAGATGCCTTCTTGCATGAAAGGGAGAAAAAGGAGAGGAATGGAGAGAAGGGAGGGCTCACTTACCCTGTCAGGCATGACAGCATGGCAGATCATCGTCAACCATGACTGATGCTTGCCGCGTGTCTGGGTACTTCCCTTGGTAGTGGATGGCAGTTGTGTGTGTGGCTTGATTAGACAGTGTGTGTGTGTGGATGAGATGAGTTTTTAGCTGCCTTTTAAACTTTTAAAGTAGACATTTTTTTTTTCTCACCAGGTTTGTTGCCATTTTGTTACTTTTATCTGTAAATGTTTCTCTGCTCTCTTTTTTTGCCCTCCACCTTTCTTTTTCCCACGTATCATTACCAGTGTGAAAGGAAGCATCTAAACCACACTCTCAGGCCAGGAGGACCAACCACCAATCCCCAAATCTCCATCAGTATACACACTCTCTCTCTCACACACACACACCACACACACACACACACACACACACTGTGTGAGAGAGAGAGTGTGTATACCTTGGATGGAGATTTGGGGATTGGTGGTGGTCCTCCTGGCCTGAGAGTGTGGTTAGATGCTTCTTTCACACTGAGTAGATAAGGGAGAAAGAAAGGTGGAGGGCAAAAAAGAGAGCAGAGAAACATTACAGATAAAGTAACAAAGATGGCAAACAATGTGAGAAAAAAAATGTCTACTAAAAGTTAAAAAAGCAGCTAAAAACTATGTTATAAGGCATGCTCTACAGGAGTCCAAGCGGAAGTTGTCATTGCAAGAGCTGTCATGCAAGAAAAGTGAGCCTCCCTTCTCTCCATTCCTCTCCTTTTCTTCCCTCCAATCCCATGCAAGAAGGCTTTGTCTATGCTTCCAGTAAATCGTCACAAGCGAGCAGTGATAGAGACATTCAAAAGCAGCCCCAGATCTGTAGAAATTTTATGGGTTGGTAAACCTGCAACTTATTGCTTCACCAGGCAATTTTCAAAAGGCAGCAAGATAGTTTTGAAAACTCCACATTTCCAAGGATGAAAGTCAGCCCCACAAGCTCCAGGCTTATTGTGTCTCTGCAGTTTTTTGTTAATATACTATTTGCAACTATGTTTGGGAATATGCAGCACCAAAGCAATCAGCTGACATGATAAGGGCCCTAAAGTGGGTCCTGTTTACCTGATCTTGAGGCCTTCGCTTAATACAGTTAAGACCTTTATTATATCCGTTTTGTGCTTTTGTGTTGCATATCTCTGAATTCATTTGTTTAGCTCAGTTACCACACAGCTCAGCAAAGGCGCATAAACTGTCAAAAAACTGTACAAATTATACAGAGGAGGGGAGTTGGCAGTCTAAATTATTGGGACCCAGAAAATTATTTATGCCCTATAGTCCCCTAGTGGATTCTAATGGCCCAATAGCTAACATGCTAGCACAATCATTGTGTGTTTACCAGAGGATACTGGTGTGTTAAAAGATCTAACACAAACAAAGAATGATGTGACTGAAAATATCCTAGTGGGAGATGAGATACTGCGTACCTTGTGGTTTAGGTTGTACTGTTCTGTAACACTGTTGCCTGGTGCAGCGTTAAACATACCGGTTTACTCAACTCTTATATATCTGCAGCTCTGAGCTCTAAACTCTCTGATCAGTGTGTCTACGAATTCACTTGCACAACCAAGCACTAGTTGTCCCTTAGAAAACTAGTAAAACGGCTACAGACTGACTGACAAACAGATAGCTGGACAGACAGGTCAGTTGGACAGACGGACAAGAGTTGTGTCACCATGGTTACCACAGTTGCTGCAGGTTACCTCCTATTTGTTCCTGACGATGAGGCGCCGCTGTTACCTGTCTTTCTGTAAGGGGAGGTTCAGGGGTGGCTTCAGGTTAATGCATGTCATTTTGTTTGTCTCTTCCTGTAGCTTAAATGTTTTTGATATGTAATGTTTTAGTCAATGTCCTGAGAGATCAAATTATGTCAGTAAAATCAGATGGATAACACTTTTGTGCATCATTTATTCTCCAAGAGTACTTGGAAGACAGAAAATATGCATATTGTACCTAGAAAGTATTTCTGGAGCGCCTGAATACATGCTAGTGTAACACTTCTGTATGGCACGTTGTGCTGCCGACAGTAGAAGCTGCTTTTGTGATGGCTAGATTACAGAATTACTTTTTTTTTGTTCATGGTCATTTCTAAAAAAAGGTTTTATGCCTTCTTCAAGGTGAGTTTTAATTTCTCTATGCACTGTAAACACAACGCACATATTGTCTGTTAGCAAGTTATGTAGCTGTCGTGTCTTTCTTTTGGCTAGAAATGTATGTATATGTTGGTGCTAAAATACCGTAAACGTATGAAAAAAATTGCATGAATTGTTTTCTAAAATAAAATTGCAGTTAATAATGTAATCCAATTAGAAAAATGATTGTGAGAAAAAAAATAATTGGTCTCTCGGGCTTACTAAATATAAAATAACTTTCCACTTATTTACTACTATTTTCACTTCTCATGCTGCGCACTACATTCATCAAACATGATGAATTATGTGCTCTCAAGCGTTTCAAATATTTGCATTGCAATATTTGCATTGCAACATTTCTGAAATGATTTATTTTTGCCCAAGCATAGAAGGAGCCATAGACATATAACATAGCAAGTAGTTTCTTTGCTGACCAACCACAGTGATTGGTCGATTGGTCGGCTCACACAAACAGCTGTAGACTAGGGGATGTTTATAGAATTGCTAAAACTTGAGGTTACTGCATTTTTACCTGAATGTAATATAAACAACAAAAAAAGACCAAACCTTTACACAGTGTCCCAGTACTTTAGAGTCTGAATAGCGTCACTGTCACCAATCAGTGTTTATTTGTATTGCTTATATTATTAGATTTCACAATATGCCAAGATGTTGAAAAGATATCTTGACATTTAATTCCATTCAGAATCAAAATATTATTGAAAGAATATGTAATGACACTTTCAATTATTAAATAGTCAAGTAATTAATAGATAAAGAATCTGCAGTAGAATGCCTTGCTATGCAGTTTGCATGTTGGACTTTTGCTCACTAACCTGCTTGTTGTGTCTGTTCTCTCCAGTGTCTCCAAGGTGTCATACAAATCCTGATCCAACTGCAGAGGGGGAAAGATGGGGTGTTAGATATTATACCCAACAACAACAGCATTCACCCAAAATATTGATTTGAGTATCTTTACCCAGTTCACCTACGGATTCCCCTGATCGTACACTGTTCTGGTACAATCTATACACATTCAATGACATAATCATTACATTGTGTTTCGTGGTTCTTTTGCTCTGTAATATTTTGAAAGTGCTCCCAAGTATGTGTGTCTGCTACAGCTAGTTTGCATCATCATGTCCAAATTCAGACAGTATTTACAACTCTCAAGTTAAGGCCGTAATACAGGGGATAATCTCAGTGTAGTCAGTTAAAACCCAATGTCCTACTTTTGTTATACAGGGGAAAAATAAGAAATGAACCATAATATGGTTTCAAAAATAGTGCTGAAGGGCAGCGCAATGTTGACACTTTTAGATTAAATCGCAGCCCTTGCTGATGTAGTCCAAACTCAACATTTACCATCAACTTTATCTGATACACTGTGTCATTTTCTTTTGTCTAGTATTTATCTAAATTCAGGAACAATGGAGGTCGATGCACGAGTCTCACCCGGCTGATTTCCTTGTGAAACTTCTCCTCAAAACCAGCCAAACTCTGGAAGGTGCTGACGTAAAACCCAACACGACTAGTGAGGGAAGAGAAAGAGAGACAGTATTGACTCATGACTGGCTTTACTTAGTTTAATATCCTGTGAGGGTGAACGCAGCATACAGGCAAGTGAAACGTAATTATCGCATCCGTCCATCAGCAGGAAAATCCGTTTCCACACACGCATATACACACCTGTTCCAGAGTGAAGGTAACTCCTCTTGCAAGTCAATATTAATCTCCTCAAACACCTTCTGGGCTCTCTCCAACTCTTCCTCAGCCTGAAACACACACACACACGTGTTGGCACAATGAATTAGGGCATGTTTGTGAGTGTGTGTTTGATGATGTGTTGCTAAATTACATGCTGTATGTGTGTGTGCGTAGCATCCCCTGATACTCATGATTATGCTTGAGCAGGGTTTGGCTGCAGTTGATTTGTTGTTGTCATCTTTGTTTTCTTCCTCATTAGATATTTAACAGTAGCAAGTGACAGGGAACATGGGCAGAAAAAATAGAGCAATGACATGCTAAACAAATTCAAACTGAGGACCTCCTTATTAACATCTCGTGTGTCTTTGACCGCTGAGCTACCAGGAAACCCCTTATCATTGTTATACAGTCACCAGACCTCGTAGGAAGTGCAGTAAGAGTACTGTGTACCTGGCCCCTGGACAGACTGCTCTGGGCAACATTGTGTGCAGACAAGATACCCTGAGCCCAGCCTGGAGTGGCCCTCTCTAACAAGGAGGAGGGCTGGAAGAGAAGCAGATAGAGATAATTCATATGTTAAATGTTGTTACAGTAAAATTGATACAGGTTAATACTACAAATATTTTGTATTTCTTTTACCTTGGTAATTTTAATGCCCCCGTCCTTTTTCTTGGTCTTGTGTGTGGTGGCATAGTTGTGCCTGGCACTGTCATAATCGACCAGCTTCCTGTCCCTCTTAGCGATACGTGCCTGAAAGAAAATATTATAACAAATATTTGCGTTATTCACTGTTTCCACCTACACACAATTACTCAGTTTTCATCTTTAAAACATTTAGTTTTTTGTTAGCTTCCAGGTAACAATATTACAATAGTTTTTTTTAAACATAAGCTTAAATCTTTTCAGCAGCAATTTTGTATTAAATATTTATAATTCAATACAATTGAAATACAAATACAGTTGTGTATGTTTAATGAAACCTCAATAAGATCACAGTATCATATTGAGGAAAGCCTAGAAACACTAGATGCTAGCTCATTTTTGGTCAGGGTTGCTACAGGTCATGACCACACACCTTGATATCAGGGAACTGGCCCAGGTAAGTATCCATGGAGATGAGAGCATGATCAACCAACTTTTGGTGGTAGTCAGTCCACAGTACATCACAGTCCTGCAGCATGGATGAACATAATAAGTATACACAATCACAAACACACAATGCCAAAGATTAATAAGTACTAAAGTAAGTATTAAATAATAACAAACTGCCTGTAATGTTTTATTGCAATAGTTTGCTTCCTGGATGTACTTCTTCATCACTTTAGAGTTAATCGCAGTAGTGGTGTTGCTATGTCTTGGCTTGAGGTCTTGTCTCTAAATTAAGAATAAACTAAAACCTCTTTTCACTGATTGCACTACTTCCTTGCAGCTTGCTTTTGTAGCTTTGTTGATTAGGAACCAATAAATCCAAAGACTTAATGAAGTCAGAGGACAATTTAACAAGCAACTCAACATGTCTCACAAGAGATGCTACCCTATAATTTTGCTGTCAGGAGGACAACAACAAAAATATATATATCCATGGAACACAATTACACACAGCTCTGTGTACCCTAGGAAAAATAGCTGCTGTGTTGCAGCTAATCAGGAGCCAAACACACACACACACACACACACACACATGCTCACACTAAGATACAATATCATAAAGTGGTTTTGACCTCTACGTGAAAACCAGCTTGTCCTCACTCTCACACATCTACTGTATTTTAAGCAAATTCATGAAAAGTGTTTCTGACCTCCACAATGGAATCCACTTCGTTCTTGCCATACCAGTCTGGCTCATACATGTCAGCCAAACACGCCTGCACATTCTTGGAGGACTCGTGCATGGCTAAAGACAAACATAAAGACACATTTTACATTAGTGCAACATCATTGAATGCAGGTTAAATGATTGTGTGTCTACATGTATGGCTTGGTACATGCAAGTGTGTGTGTATATTTGTGTATACAGCAATGTGAATCTGTATAAGCTTTCACCTTTCACTGCTTCCAGGTATGCTCTAAGGTCCCTTTGCAGTTTGCTGCCTTCAGCCTGGCGGTGAAACACAAAACAAGAGGCTCAGACCACAAAACAATGTATAGAGATGTTACAAGCGAGCTGAGCCAGTACATTTTTCATTCTTAGCAAATGTTGAAAACCTGTTTGAGATAATTCAAAATTTTGTGTGTAAAGAGAAGACAGATATGACTAAAATATCTGGCAATACATCTTGTTTAATTTTAACTCACACACTGGACTGTACTCACATATTGTTTGTTGAAGTTGATCACCCCTTCCTCAAAAGCGACATCTTTGGTCTCATCGGCTTTGCCAAGTTTTTGAAGAACCTGTCGGTCAAACAAAAAATAACATTAGTGACCAATACCAAAGATAAGGTCAGCGATTAATTCTGTTCAGTGTCAAGACAGAACAAAAAGGACATGTTCCCTATATGCTGTACATCATTGAACATATTCATTTTCTTGTCCTGATCTCTCGCTTTCTTCTAAGTTTGCAATCAAATACGATTTACTTGCATTCATGGGTAAAATTGATGGGTTGCAAAATCAGCATACAACGCAATATATATAAACAATGTTAAAAAGAGCAGTGGGAACATACATGAAACAAATGCTGTTTAAATTAATAGGTAAATAAACAGACTGACAGTAACCATGTTGACAGTAAATGCATGCATGCATTACATACATTATTTCCATATGAACTCATAATGTTGTCATTACAGACCACCACACATACATAACGCACACTGGGGTTACAGGGGTAACATTATCTGTTTTCTCTCCCCTTCTCTCCCTCTACAGTACTTGATGCATTATGATAGACAAATAGCGCCCCCTGCCATTAATTCAGTGCATAGTTCGCAGGTGCATAAACGCATAGACCAGGCCTCATATCTACCATCCTACACATATTGCAGCGGGGGTATAATTATTATCATGGTGCCAGTAAAATGCAAGACAGTGTTCCTGCAGTAACCATTTGTGTGACAAACACTCACAAAGATACCCAGTTATCGCCTTAAAATGCCAGAAACACATCAGTCATGGGCCAAATCATGAGAGATTAAATTATGAGTAGGCCTTACAGTTCATCTCACTGCAACATGAACGTGCCCGCTGTGTGACATTGACTTCAGGAAAGATGCATTTGAAGTGGACATCCTCAAACACAGCATCCTTGTCCGTATTATTATGATGTCGTGATGCGACACTGCGCCTCGGTGGAGGATGCGGCACTGCTGCTTGTAGGCCTGAATAATTATCCCCCACACATTCACATGTTCTGGTGAGCAGCTCTTACCTTTTCTTGGGCTCTCGTTAGTTTTTTCTGAACGTTGCTGGCCACTTTCCCCGCAGTCAGCCCCTTCCCCAAATTCAACTCAGCCATCTTGTAGCGTAGATCAGTCTTTGGATGCGGGAAGGAAGGAAATACAAGCAATAACGATCTTGGTGGACCGCTACGGCAACCGTTGAGGCAAATTCATCAATGTCCAGTGGAGAAAAAATGTTGATAAATGTACTTGTGTGATTTTATGATGTATCTTTAGGGAGGTGTGTGTGTGTGTGTGTGTGTGTGCAGAAAGCTAAGCTGTATTCTCAAATATTGAGCTGCTGTGTGCGCGTCCGTGACAGAGGAGGATGCTGTCAGAGATGCTCTTAAAGGCACAGATGCTGCTGCGCGTCCACACAACAAAACTGGATATAATAGGAGACCATTAAATTAACTGGTAAAGCTATTTTGTAAAGCTACAATGTGAAAAAAAAAATCAATTTCAAGGGCAATTCTGCACTTTCGACCTTACGAATGCTCTTTGTTGGTCTTTATAATCTCAATTTTTACATTAAAATTGGCTTAAAAGCCAAGTCTTACAATTATAAATATCTCAGTTCTGTGGTAGGAAACATAAATATCCTGTAAAACATTCACAACCAACAACTCATAGCAAATAAAAGAAAAGAAACAGCCAGGCTTGCTTGCATTAACTCTGCAAAGAGCCATCTGTCTCTGATATTACAACGTTACGTAACACGTAAAGTGACACGAGTGTCACTGAAGAGCAGCTCAGCAGTGCAAGTGACTCAAGGAATAAGGGGAAACACTTTTACAATAAGGGTACAAATCATATACATAAATAATATTAGGAAAGTTAGTTCTATACATGTTTAATTATGTGATTGCATTTGTATTTATTAGTATATAAATGTTTGCAGCTGACGACCAGTTTGATAAGACTAAAAACAAAAACCAATAGCTTAATATTTCTATGAGAAGAGAAAGACTACTGTTGTGCTTTCAGAGAGGCTGAAATAAAGTTTTATGTAATTTGTATGTCATGTATGGAGAAACTTTGAATTAGCATTCCCTAACTGATGATTTATTAAGCATGAACTAATCAGTCATAGTGACTTGATCATTTGTTAATGATGGAATTCATGATCTCGCATTAATTCGTGCATTAAATCATCATAATTGCATCATGATGCATTATTTAGGCATTACTGGAGTATGTGATTTGTACCCTTATTATACAGTTGTACTGTAGTCTTATTAAAAATAATAAACACTTGTAGACATCAGTGAAGACAATGATGTTTTAAAGATGAAAACTTGACCTTTCTTTGTGAATTATGACCCAGCAGAGGTCAGGCCTCAGTTGTAAAATGTTTCCCAGGATGGAGTAAGCCAATGTGAAGCACTGGCTCTGATACTCTTACAGTGTGTCTCTCAGGATATACTGAACTATACACACTTTGACACAGCTACATTTGCTGCCACTGAGATGGGCTGCTTGGCCCATAATCATGATCACGATCCAAAAGGATTTAGGTCGGTTAGTGATTATATATATAAATAAATAAGGAGTATAATACTATAATGAACTATATAGTATAGAGGTACGCATGCAGCAAGTGCTCCGGTTTATTGTTGCACACTTACATGTTGCTGGAAAAGGGCACAATGGAAGCCAATGTCAAACGCAATGGCTCTGCAAAAATAGAAACATTAATAATTCAGTTTGGGGTTTTGTAAGTTTGTCCCTTACCCCATTCACACCCGTGACACCATACCAGTAGTAACCATTGGGCCGCCCAATGGGAGTGTGTGCAGGAGTGAAGACATATATATATATATTGGCTGCTTTTGCTCAAAGTCTGAGTGTGTGCAGACGTGCAGATGGGGGAGTCTGCCAACATCACACATACCAAGCTGTTCTGAGTGATATTAGTGAATTCATTTTGGCCTGATCATAACCACAAGTTGAGTACATTTTTGTTAAATTCCATGCTCCTGCCTCCTCGTGTATAACAACCCATACATTACCCTTAAAACAAATTCCCTTTGGTATTCTGATGATGTGAATAATTCTGCAGCTCTGTATTGACACAGGTGGCTGGTGCTGGCTGAGAGCTGTCCAAGGTCCTGAACTATGTAACAGCCTGTTGGTGCTGAGTAACAGGCAGCAGAACAAAACAAAAAAGACAAGGCCGGCTCTTATATTTGGACGTAATTATATCTCTGTTGCATAATCTAGCATGAGAGCGCGCTTAGCAGAAAAAAGCCTCATGCATGTGAGAAGTAAAATAGTTTAGTGTGTGCGTCTCATGTCATGTATGTCATAATCTGCCAAAAACAACAACCATAAAAATGTATCATTTAAATAAAAGTTTTAATAAAGTTTTTCTGTTCAAATTATTTTAATCACTTCTACCCTTTGCAATAATTCCGATGAAGCTTTTTCCTTGTATCTCCAATACACCTCCTTTGCACCCCTCCTCCCATTTCTTCCGTCTCTCGCTCTCTTTCTCTCTCTCTCTCCCTCACTTTCTCCCTCTCCTCCTCCCCTTTCCCTCGTCTCTTCCTCCTGTCTCCCAGTCTCTTTATCCCCGACAACAACAACATTTGGCCACGAGTCACCAAGCCCATTCGTTCCCATACATTCACATGAATAGGTCCTCCCCACCGCCACCCACCCCCCCTCTCGCGCTGCGGGAATGGTTTAACCCGTTATCCACAGTGTGTGAGCGAGACAGGGAGCACAAAGGAAGCGCACACACTGCTCGTCCAGGAGGGGATATAATAAGATGGCATGATGTAAACATGGAATAAAAACCCGCAAGAGCAGCGTTTTCCATTTCCCGTCGCACTGCTCTCCCCCCATTATCGGTGTTCAATATTAGATGAGGTGCTGGCTCACAACAACGGCGAGTCTGTCTGGACGCGGAGAGACAGGCAGCAAGTGAGAAATTGAAGCAAGAGTGGTGGAGGAGGAGAGGAAAGAGGAGTTGAGCATTGTTTCATCTTCAGCTTCAGGGTTTTCTTTCTTCTGGAGTTGCTCGCTGGGTTTTCTGGACCGAACCCCGGTTCACTGAGATCATGATGTCGGGGTTTTAAAACTGACCGAGCAGACAAGTGGAGATTCTTTATTTATTTATTTTTAAATCTGTTTTCCTCTCTTTTTTGGACTCGGGGACGACAAAGGGAAAACACGATAATATGTTGCATTTCTGAGGTGAGTGAGTTTTCTTTGTCTCTCTCTAATTACAGTTCTGTTGTGTTATCGCAGCACATAGATTATTGGATTGTCTCCCAGTGCCACAAAGAAAGACTAAAGTGTAACGTTTTGTCCTGTTATCTCCACCCAGCAGCCAAAATAACATCTCTTTTTCCCCATGTGAAAATGGTTCCCGAAAGCCAATTACGTTGCCCACAGCCGTATGCCCATCACTGTGACTGCCTTTGGAAATGAGACACATGGAGGGCTACCTCCGCTCCGCTATTGTTTTCCCTCTGTTGTTTTCAAGCGGAACATTAACGGAACATTTGGTGCTTGAGCGCAAAGCACGAGCACTTCGAGACCTCCTCAACGGTCGCGTATCAGTGACAGCCAGATGAATCCTTCATGATGTGTGGGAATTAATAATTTAATAGACTAAACTCTGAATTTGATACCCGTGTGCATAATTGGGTTGGACAGCGTGTAAACACTGGGAGGCAAATTGATTTTGCAGTCGTGGAAACTCACGTGCATCCATATCCCATCTATCTATCTATCTATCTCTCTAACAACACAGCATGCATACATGCATACATTTAAAACCTAATTGGACATTGAGAGGGAAAGAGGGAAAATATTTTCTTTCTCTCACTGTATTCCTCTCCACCTCCTCTGTTCTTCGTGGAACAGTAATAGCACATGAAACATCTTCATAATTGGTAGGTTTGCCCGAGCAAAGAGGAAGTAATTATAGGCAGCGAGCCTGCTAAGTGTGCAGGCATTTTACTTTTATTTCCTTTGTTAAACGTAATATTGTCTTTGTACCACATACTAGTTCTGTTCTGAAAATGACAGAGCCTGAACTTGTGTTTTCTCTCTCCTACTTCTGCAGTTTAAGATAACATTATTCATTAAAAGATAAAAATGAAACCATTCAGCATAAAAAAAGAGTTTAGCTCTCTGCTTCATTCCCCATATTTTTTTTGGTACTTCCACTTGGTGCTATATGTGAGAGAATGTGTGCACAGCTGTCTATGTGCTGCAAGGAGGAGACACACAAGGCTTTGCAACAAAAAGACTTGCAGATAATTACATACTGTGCATTCCTACTTTGATGTTACAGGAGAGGATGAGAAATATAACAGTGAAATACAAGAGCAGGAGATGCAAAGAGCATAAAATAGAGGGTATGATTATACTGTTAGTTGGCTGTTGTGCGCTCCAAATCTCAAATACAATTACAGGTTATAATGAACACTTTGGCCTTCTCCAAGCATAAAGAAAACCCACCAGGCACAGCCCATTAGAAAAGTTAAATTACATCCCTGAGATAAAGATCTCCTGAGATATAATGATGCATTTTAGGGTTGTGCAGTATTTGAAAAGAGGACGCAAAGAAAAAGACACCATGGGAGGACGTGTTGAGAAACCACTGTGCAGCTTTAGTTACTGACTGTGCTTCTGATCGGTGCATTGAATGAGTGCGCTGGTGTCAACTCACAGCGTTTCTTACTTTGTAGAGCTATTAAATCTTTTAATAAGACCCTTTCTTCAGTTTGTGGTTCATTTTCATGGTTTGAACTTTGAAGCTGTGGTCTTGGTTTTGGGAAATTAATTACTCAGTGAACCTACATTTGAACTGAACACCAAATAACAGATATTAGTCAGATAAAATGTGGCTAAAAATGTTCATTCATTCAACTCAGGGAGCAATAAGCCATATACTGCTGGCAACTGTGCAGTTGGGGGTCACCCAACAGGACACTGTTAGAGGAGATATTGAGAAAAATGAAACATTTACTTTACTTTCTGATGATTTTTAAATGGTCCAGCCAGCAATTTTCCAGTCAGAGCCCCATTTCTCTAATATGCCCAATGGTATGTACACTACTCCAGCTAACAGGTGTTATTCTTATGCACTGTGCTCTACTGATTCCTCAGTGTTAATAATAATTAATAATGGCAGCTCTTGATATCACATTTAAATCTCTGTGGCTAGTAATGAATGGTTAGGTCTGTGTTTAAGACAAGATAATGAACAGACCAAGGGGCATTGAGAGGATAGGCACGTGACAACACACAATGCACTAGTATTCACCTCTGAATCTTTCAGTCTATTAAAATGGTTTGAATTAGGCCCACATATGGGGCATTGTTTTAGTTTGGCCAGAAAAATTGTGTCTTCTTAAGGCCTTTCTTTAGGAGTGTGAAAAATCTGGTAAGGCTTATGGTTCCCAAGGATTTGAACAGCCAAATAATTTTTTTTCTGAACCCCCTCCAACATATCATTCCACTAGAATTAAATACATGGGAGAAAACTGCTTTGTGAAGGCAAACAAACTTTGACAAGTAATTGTAATAAATGGACTCACTCCAGGATTTTAATCAGTATTAAGATAGATTGCTTTAATAGATCTCAGTGTTGAGGTGAGGATGGGTACCAGAGAGACTTTCATTCATATGATACATGGATTGCCTGTGTTCCTACGCACTAACTGCGCACTGCTTTGATGACGAATTATGTAAGTGTAGTGAACATTAACTAAAAAGAGTCAGACTCAAGACTGAGCACAAAATGTCTACAGGGATTTCTCTGTCTGACAGAGCTAGTCTGCAACAGGCCTCAAGGTTTTTGTTATATATTAAAGAGAAAGATGGATGGGAGGTTAAAGAGGTCGGACAAAGAACTAGTGAGGGCAGACTGTGAGTGAAAAAGGGGAGTTATTAGTTATAAGAGCAATAAATATCAGAGTGAAGGGGGAAGAGAGAAGGTAGGGGGGAAATAGAGGGGGTTATGCATTATGAAAAATTGGGGACAGACAAACGAAAGAATTCCCATAAAATGAGGGAAATAGACGAAGAATAGTCAAGGCAGAGACAGATGGGCAAAAAAGAAAGGAGAGAAGAGTTAGAGGAGAAAGGGTGAGTATGAAAGGAGAGCGGAGAGAAAGGGTAAAGTCGATCCTAATCCCATTAATACACACCAGTGCTGTCCTTCCCACTGGCGTATTCACATGCACACACACCACACGTGCACTAGCTCAAAGAACTGGTCAGATACATTGCTGTTTGTTGTGCAGCTCTCCAATAGGCCCTCTAGACGTCCATTTAATGATTTGAGCACTCTATGCGCAAATGTATGGTGGTGAGGACGGCGAGAGTGTAAAGAGGACAGCGTCAGGTTTCAACCAGATCTGACTCGCAGCGTGTAAGAGCCCTCTGGCAGTGTGGCACGCGCGTGTGTGTGTGTGTGTGTGTGTGTGTTTGGCTGTAATGTTGGCCTGTAGCTGAAAGAGTCTCTTTTCCATCTAAGCTGACACATCTGCTGCATCTGCCAATGTTGTTGTACATGTGAACAATATTTGAAAAAAGTGTGTGTGCAGATGCAGAACTTTGTATATGTGTTGTGTGTACAATATGTATGGGCTTTATGTGTTGACTACTGCAGGAATAAGCCTTTTTGGAATAGGAAATACTGGTTCATCCTCATGAGAATTAGCTAATATTTAACCTAAATTTAGTCAAGGAATTGGTGAGGTTATTGGACACTCCCCATTAATCATAATACTGTTTGTATGTGTGTGCCAGCGCAGGAAAATATTAACAAATAAATAGAGTAAGTTGAGCCAACAGAGCTACAATTGAATTCATTAATTCAGGACGAGTCTACAGAGCGAGAGAGCTGTGAGCAGAAACAAGATAGAAGATTTATACAGAGAAACTGTGTATTTGTGTGTGTGTACATTCCTGCATGACTTTGTCCTGTTTTCACACCATCACAGACAATAGAGAGAGTAATTCTTCTACCTTTGACTATTTGAGCACATTTTGCTGATAATGCTTCTGCTTCTTTGATTGTGACTGCATGTGTTGATGAATTGCTGCTCTTATTTAAAGGTCCAGTGTGTAGGATTTAGTGGCATCTAGCGGCGAGGTTGCACATTGCAACTAACTGAATCCCCCTCGCCTGACTCTCCCCTTCCAAGTGTGTAGGAGAACTTATGGCGGCCATGAAACACGAAAAATGCAAAAGAACCAGTGTTTGGTTTGTCTGTTCTGTGCTACTGTCGAAACATGGCGGTTACTTCTTTCACTACTGTTACTTGCAGTCATACCTTCAGAGGGAAAAGTAAGTAGTAAGGGTTGGCTTTCTTTTTTATCATAGTGTCTTTATTCTTCGCTGAGAGCAGAAACAACACAGTCATCCGTAAAAATAAATATGTAGGAAATGGAAGCATAATGGTTTTGAGAGACTTGGCATGTCAGTTCCCGCTGTTACAAACAGTATTCAACAGTATATAGATACCTCAGTAACCTGAATGCGATAAATGTCTGTAAATTACGTTGCTCTGAAAGCATGCATTTTGCAGTCAGAGAGTTCTGAACAGCCACCCTCAGCTCGTGAGGGATTTTTGGAAGGAGCCAAATGGATCCATGTGGGATTGAAGACAAATTTAACACTGTAGCTTAAAGTAGGTCTAGTGTTCAGCAAGAGAGAAAGAGAAAGAAAGAGCAAAGTGGTTGAAAGCAGACAGCAGTGAGATAAATGATGCTGGAAAGAGAGACAGTGAAAGACAGAGAATGAGCTGTAATCTGATGAAAGCCTCTTTACTCCCCTGTCACCTCACCTTCAGGCCACAAGCAATGACCAAGGATTAGGGGGGGATCAATGCTGAAGCCACCAACATACAGGTGCGCACACACATACACACTCTTCGGATCACTTCATTTTAAGTGCTCCGAGGCTGCCCATGGTACACATGCAACATCTGAAGATACCTGAGATCACTGCACGGCAAAGCAGGTTCTGCTCACCTGCTGTGCTGCTGTTGCGCTTTGAGTTGTTAGCGCTTTTCCTAAATGTATGGATAGATAGATGAATAGATGCATAAAAAGGCAATGGGAGAGAGAATGATTGATGAGGACAATTTGTTTATCCGGGCTTACTTTTCGCTCTTGGTGTTTGGTTTTTGTATGTATGTGTGATGGTGTGGGTGGGCGGGTATGTGAGGGGTCTATAGGTCTCTCAGACATCTCAATAGACTTGTAGCTCAAAGGGAGAGAGGGAGAGTGTGAGGAGAAAGTTAACAGCTCCCATACAAATCACCCTCCTCATGCATTTAAACCTAATGACCCGGGCAACCAAATGACCCAGGCTGAGGCTGGTTGTTTTACTGACAGTGTCCTCTTGTTTAGTTTTATTTTACAGATACAGAAAATGCTAATGAAATGCATGAATGCACGATGGAGGGGGCAGAGAACTTAAAGAGCTTATCTGAATACATATAAAGAAACAATGAACTAAAGACTGTAAGCAAAGATAGGCATTTAAACTGTTAAAAATGCAGCTAAACTTGTTTTGTTAAAAGCTTAAGATTTTGCTCAAAGCTCAATGTAAAATCCATATGTACTAGAACTAGATAACACAGATATGTAAAATTGTGCTATTAACATTTTACACTTGAATTGGTTTATATACCAATGTCAATGCTTTATTTATGAAAGGAACTGTAATGCCGTTTACATTTAGTCTGTTATGAAACATTGGAATTTGTATTTATTTTTAAACCAAGCACCACAGAGTGTTAGATGTGATGTGAGGACATGATTATACTTAAAAAAGAAGGAAATTGACAGAGAGTAGAAAATGCAATCAGGAGAGGCAAGGGCAATGTTGAACAAGACTTCTTGAGCTTGTGAAACAAAATTACTTTAAGATAAGGATGCTGTGATGAATGATTTGAGACTTTCAAAATCTAATATCTGGAAAATGGACTATTAACTGTTCATTCACACTGTTTCTGCAATACTTGTATTTGCTGTGCAAGCAGTTTTTACACAGATACAGTAGTTTCAGCTAAGAAGTCAATTAATCAAAGATGCAACAGTGGAGGCATTTCAAATGAAAAACAAGTCTATCTACGACTTTCTGGTTACTATGCCCGCTGACCAGGGAGCTAGTTTCGTGTAACTGCATCGATTATAAATAAAAAATAAGCTACAAAACACATTTGAGAAGATAAAGAAAGTTTGAATTTGTTCTTCATAAATAACTTCAGTGATTTGCTGCATAGTTTTTAAAGCTTTATGTAATGCTGTACATAACTGCTGTCGTCATACTTATTATCACAGTGAGGAGCATCCTCTTGCTGAGTATAACAAAGGTCACCAGCGCAGATGTACTGTTATTTTCCTAAAACGCTGCACTTACAGAGCTATACATTTCACATAACTGCCAAGCTCATTAGTGAAATAGTTCTACCATTATATCCAAGAGGACAAAGGTCTTTGAGATAATTTTATGTTACATCTCAATGGTCTCTGAAATAACAATAATTGCACTGTTAATTAAACTCTCAGTGTCTTTATTCTACAGCAGATTGCATGAGAACAGATGTTAGATAGGACTGTTTTGCTATATTTCTTTGATGTCAGATCTGTCTTGAATCCTAAGCAGATTCAAACTCTGTAAGTCTCTTTCTGCTTTCCCGACAACACCCACCTCTCACAACACACACACACACCAACACAACACACACACACACAGTAGTAGTCTCCCCAGTGACAGATGGGCTAGATGGAAACACAGTCATCCTGTTAGTAACCATGACATCAGCAACACTGTTACTCACTGTCACATGTAAGCTCTCCCTCTCTGGATCTCTAAACTGGAAACAGAACAGAAGAGTGAAGGTGCTGACCGATTGTGACTATCACTGCCTTCACAGTTCAGAATCAAGATCCTAAATCTTATTAGTGAGTCTGTGCCTTAATGTATGCACAAGAATGAGCCCATGAATGGTCAGACAGAAGGACAAGAGAAAAAGCCAAACAGCAACAGCAAGGAAGTCTGATATATCTGTAGAAATGTAAAAATGGTGAGTCAGATAATGCAGACTGTTACATGGAAAGTCAGGTAATTACAGTCACATTGCACAGCAGCTAACCAAAAACACTGACTCCCTGTGTGCCCTGAAATATATGTTAATAAACTGCTATTCTGGTTTAGTAATTTTACATTAATTAGCTATGTTCAGTGTTGATGAAGAACGTAGTTGTAAGTTCCTAAAGCATCTGGTTGGGGTGAGAGGCTGCCGAAGAGTTTGCTCTCAACACTGAACTTTATGTCTGGTAGACTGAGAAGAACAAGACAAAGCCATGCTTGCAGCTGCAGCCATGCTAGAGGCTCTATGAGGCCATTATGAGGGGTTCTCTGAACTAAAGGTAGATGGGAGTTTCATTATACTTGCAGGTATTTGGTCATAAACCAACATATTGAAAAGATTGAAATTTTGATATGATAATTGCACTATATGAAAAGTTAGGGGAACTAAGTTCTTACAACAGTTGTTCACCACCCCAAAACTACAATACAGACAGAATTAATTGGAGAAAAGGTTACTCTCTGTGCTATCTAGTGATCCTGTCTATTGTATCTTGTTAACCTCACCAGGGGAAAACACCTGATATCTCAGTAATAGCTTTAGTGGTATTAACAAGGTTTACCTCTGTAACATTTTACCTTAGACTTACCAGGCTAATCTCCATTCTGCTTTTAGCCTACTGAACTATAACCCACTGAACTCTCCTTCACATATTGTTTTGTATTTTATCCTCACACACAGTTGTCTGATACAAAAAATATGGCATTAGTTACAGCCTTGATCTAATATTCAGTCAAATAATCTGATGAGCTAAGTACACTTAGGTAATCAATATCACCCCTTAATACCAGAATTAGGAGAGACAATTGTCCAGGTAAACCCTCATAGTGTATGAGATTTAAAATTATATATGTAGATTTTAATATTTATAAGTATGTATTTAATAATATCCAGGATTTCATCTTCCATCCTAATACAATAGTGGTGAATTTTTGTTTTGAAGAAGTCCATTTAAAAAATTCAATACCAACAACACTGAAAAAAGCTGTTCGCATTACTCTGGAAAAATCACAGAACATGTCAAGAGTTTTCTGGGGACTATTTATTCAGCAGAAAGTAGTTAGAGCGAAAAACTGGTCAGAGCAAGGTCTGTTTATTATCCAGAGTAATGACATCAATGTTTCTGGAACAACACTGTTGTTGACAGTTTAATTTACAGTCACTGTATTAGCTGAGGCAGAAATCTCTCAGACAAATATCTCAAACATTGGACAAATGAAACCAAAATCATTTGCAGGTGTAGATGTCTCTAGAAGAAGACTGTATTCTTGTATTGGAGCTCAGTACGAATCACAGTCAGGTTTTTAACTATTACAAAACAAGTTAGAGAAACTTAAGCGATCCTACCGTGTTGATTTTGAAATGCTAATGCAAACAATGTGATGAACATCTTTTTCTTCAGACTCTTTTTGCTCGATACTGTATACAGTCGTAAAAATAAAATGCATCATTCCTCTGAGTGAATCATACCATTAGCCTTCAGGGCTTAACTTACTATCACTTCTGTTGTATTGTCATGTTTCTTTGGCACAGGAACAACAGTTCACCTGAGGTTTAGTTTTGTAAAGGATGACACTGTGCCTCACAGACATTGAAAAGGTTGAAGCTGACCTCAAGCTGCCAGGAGATGATAAAAAACCATACTTTCCTAATTTTTTTTAACTAGTCGGACTCATTGTCTTTGATTCATTTTAACTATGCTGTTCCCTGCAAGCATACTTTTATAGAATGAGGTTCACAGTGGTAGCGTCCTAATGTTCAGAGACTTTCTCATTATGTGAGATTCTCTGTGTGTGTGTATTGAGTATTACTGTTTGTGAAATGTCTCTGCATCCAAACATTCCATTTAATTTTGCACTCCTTCTCTTCTCTGTTCCCTTCTTTCTGTCTTCATCTCTCTCTCTTTCTCTCTCTCTGTCCAACCCTTCCAATCTCCACCCTGGAGACCAGTGTGTCCTCGTTCTGGTGATGCTCTGTCGCCACCACTCAGTGTGGGGCCTCTGAAATATTCATGCTGACACACATAGACACACACACACCTAGAGACACACACAGGCACAAACACTTTCAAACTCTTCATCTTTTTTTTCTCCCTGTTAGTTTGCACATATCAATAGAAGATTAGAAAATATAATTTATCTCGCAGCATGTTTGGGGAGGAAAAGCATTACACTTGCAAACACACACACACTTCACATGCGGAGAGGACTTCTCCACTCCTCTTCACATTCCACTGAATTTCTGCAGAATACAGTTTAAGATCAACTTATTTTTTTTCCTCAGCTTGCAAATGATAACGCTAATCTAGTGTGCAAGTGCAGAATCAAGCATAAATACATATACATAGTGACAGTTATTCAGGGACAGCAGCATGTTTCATGTCAGCCATGTCAGTTCCTACAATGGCTATAGATCAAAGGCCTAAAGATCATAGATCCATAAAAGTCAGCATGCTTATAGAGGTGAAGGTGAAGTCACACTATGAGTAGCTAAAAAAAGTTTCGAGGCCAGAGCTGGCATGTAGCAGAACAAATCATAAAAGCCTTATTACTGCGTCAGCAGTGTTCAAATTTGATCTGTGACCTCAGACTCACTCATATGGAGGAGAGAGGAACAGAAGCAAAACTCCAACAGAGAGCACATCAACACACAGAAAGGTTATTACGCTGCCAGTGGTTTTGATATGTAACCTAACATTATTGGCCTGTCGGGCTGATGGAGGCATACAGGCAAGGATATGGCTAAGCAAATCATCACTTGAACTGTGATTTGTGTCAGCGGCGCTGTGGTGTGATTCAGTGCTCACTGTTTGTCAGCAGGGAGGAAAAGCCAGCCTGTGAAACTACATTTAGATGTTGGTTTCCCTGCAAAGTTTACATATGAAAGCTCTCAAGTCGAGCCAAAGGAAAATTACATTTTTCAGGTTATTGAGTTCAGTAGAAACACTGTGACCTTTGTTTTCACAGTATGATCTAGGAAGTATCTTCCTGCATTATCTTTACTTACCTCAGACAAAATAAAGCAATGTACTAAGACAGATGTGCCAATACTGTGCCAACTTCAATGCACATTTTATGACGGTACGAGTACTGTGCACTGTTATAATTATCCATAGTTCTGTGGGAACATATTGTCACAGTGGAGCAAATAATGTTTTTGTACCAAACAGTGACCTTTAGATCTATCATTGCTGTTTATCACAGAGAAAAACCAACAGTAATACCGAGCTACTCTTCTCTCCTGGGTTGATATTAATTTACAGTGTGAAGTCTTCCCCCGCATGTTTTTGAGGCTGAGCACACTTCTATAATCCCATGATGCTTTCGGCTGCTTTTGAATTGGTTGTCTGCATCAATCACACAGGCAGAAATGAGCACACAACACATCTGAGACAAAGTATCACCTTAGGAGGAAGTTGCAGAATTTTCAGAATTGAGCAAATTATTACTGTTAAGTGTGAAAGTGAAGATGTCCCATTCTAAATATGGAAATCATCTTTTTATATACCTAAATCTAACTAATCGTAGTAGACTATATTTTGATCCGTCAAAACTCCAAGGTTTTGTTTGGTTAGTTTTGGTTTGGTTGCCATTGAAAATGTTTACGAGGTCTTTTCCCTCAAAGGGATGGTTTAGTCCAAGATACTATATTTTTCAAATACCTACACACTCACTACACTTACTCTCACAAAAAAATGCTTAAACATCAAGGATGGGTCCGTTTTGGCCAAATACGCTGCCTCAGTTCACCCTCATATGTTGGTGAATTATAAAGAGGCACTAGCTAAATAGGGTCAGAGGTTAGGACTGTCTTCTGCCAGGGGCCTCAAAGAAACCTTCACGGATTGGCTCTTAACATGCACATTCCCATGGAGACGAGCCCCCACTTTCCATTTGCAGGGTCCTTGTAAAGCTGCTGGTTGTTATAGCAACAGGCTGGATGTGACATTGTTGCATAATATGAAGTTTTTTCCTCTTTCTTGTTTTGACCTTATTAGTGGCCAGTTTTCTTATCATGTCATCTCACTGCCAACAGAGGGGTTAGGTCAGGAATGTGAGTTGACAAAATCTTTACACACGTTCGGCATTCAGCTTGAAGAGTTTTGATTTTGATTTTATGATAAGAGTCATGTGGTGTAAACTGAGAATGATTACTTTATATAGCATAACTTACCCTTTTTGTTTGTTTGTATTAAATTGTCTTCTGTTTTTGTGAAAAATCATTCATTTCTGATGATCGATCTGTGTTTTATCAAATGACTTTGGAATTGAGCTGTGCAACGCTATGTCCGTCATGTCTCCATGTGACTGTGGGTGTGTCAGCGTCAGTGTAGCACGCAGCTTGTTTAAAGCAAACATTGTGTAACTAAGCATCCCGCAACTTTCTTCAACAATTTGCATGACTTTGTGTTACAAGGAAATTCATTTTTGTTTGCCTTTGTCATTTAGGATGCAAGAAGAAGAAGAAACAAAAAGAAACAAAGTGCAGTAATAATCTTCTCCTCCAGACATTTTTCACACCTGATAAAGTTTTTCAGCTTTTCTTTATCAGATTTTTGGTAAATCACTGCATAGCTAACAATTCCCAGTTGCATACAGTTAAAAATCCTATAATTCCTTGAGAAGTGCAGAAAAGACCTTCATTATTCAGCATGTGTCGATTTAATATTTATTGAAAACAAAAGAAAGAAAAAGGTAAATCAAGGCAACTTTAGAGATCAAATCGTTTGAGCACATTTTCACATTTTCATTATTCATTTTGGCAGTGCAGTAGCTCCCCTTGTCATGTATTCTCAGTTGGTTTATTCTCCTGAGTCAGGTGCCTGTGGTGTAACTAAGCTTCGGTCTTCACAATCTGTTTCACCATTGGAGTCTGTCATTCCAAGACAGGCATTTATGACTTGGAATTACTACAATTGGTTTTCATGTTTTTGACAAAATTCTGTACTGCAAATTGATGCAGTTTTTTGCAAGTTGTAGATCTGAATGCAAAGGCATATCCAGGATTGACAAGATTGATGACAGAGGGGGAAAAAATGGCACATGTATCCTGTGACTGTCTATTACTTTATGTTTTTTATATTGATCGAGATGCAGATTGAGCATTTCTAAACATTTTCTATTTTAAAGATCAAGTTTACATTTAGGAGGATCTCTTGGCAGAAATAGAATATAATATTCAGAGGTATGTTTTCATCGGTGTATAATCCCCCAAAAATAGGAATCAGTGTGTTTTCGTTACCTTACAATGAGACGTTTTTATCTACAGACACACAATGGTCACCTTCCATTGAGCCAGCCATGTTTCTACAATTGCCCAAAACAGACAGGTTCGTGGCCACCTTAGACACATTTCAAGGTCTGTTCTCATTCCCAGGTCGTCAAATACAGACACCAGCGGTGTTTAGTTGGTTGCAATCTGCAATTTTTTCAATTTTTTTTTACTGCTTCTAACACATCAACTTGAGGACGAAATGTTCACTTGCTGCCTAATATATCCCACCCACTGACAGGTGCCATGATAACCAGATAATCAGTGTCATTCACTTCACCTGTCAATGGTCATAATATTATGGCTGATCGGTGTGTTATAAAGTTGTTTGCAGACACTTTCCCTCAACATGACTCACCTCAGCCATTAAGTTTTTAGCAATTTAAGTTTTACCATATTACCTTATCTGCAGCAACTTATAATGAAATAGGTTGCCATGGAATCACAAGTCTGCAGGGCAGCAGCAGGATGTGATGCGAAGTGATTGCTCAGTGACTTTCTCCTGTCAATAAGTACCTACTCTGTTGACATTTCCTGCAGTAGGAGTGCAACTCTGTACTTCAGTCTGAGGATTTAACTTCGATATAGTATCACATATTACTCTCACAGTTATTATTCTACTTGACATGGCCATATAGTACAAACTATGTAGCTAACATGGTTGCCACTGAAGACTGCTGCATTCAAACACTCTGTATTAATGCTAATCAGCTTCAGTTTAGCTCTTGAGTCATGCACTCCCAACTTCTCCCACAGGCATCATTGTTTACACCGTATCATTAATGTGTTTAATACTAGCTTACAGTTCATCTTAATCTATGTTAATGCTTTGAATTCCATATTAGTAGTGACAGGGAGGCCCAGAGGCACATACTCAGGTGGGTGTTACTGACATAGAAACAGATCTGATGAATGGTGCTGTGGCTTGGGCTTAAAAAGCAATTAAACAAGCAGCTGACATTTCGATGTCTTAATGACACGTGGAAACACTGAGCAAATGAAATGAGACGCTGTGTTGATTTGCTATTGCCACCCATTCATATTATAGCTCGCTGAATTACAGTTGTTAATTCTGCCATTAGATCTCAGTATACTAGAGACTTTTTAATTTCACTTGGCTCATCTCGTTCCACCTTTATTGTTATACGGTCGGTTATTGCTGGTACACCTTGACTGATGTTGTGTTTACAGTTGTTGACGTTCTCCCCCAGTGTGAGTGCAAAGATGTGTGTTTTTTTCATTGTCAGTGACAATGGTGTGCTTGTTGCAACCAATAAAGCTACAGGTAAAATTGAAATCTGCTTGCAACTGAGTTCTTCCTACTCCAGCTAGCCACAATATGATGGTCACTGCATTCTTTTTTTTAACTTGTGTTTCTGGCCCTTTATTGCCTTTATTGCCTTTATTGGACAGTGATAGCTGTAGATAGACAGGAAAGGGCAACTGTAAAACCTTTAGGTTTTAGCAAAAATGCCTTATTTATTTCTTTTCAAAAGCTTGTCTTGAATTTGACAATATTCCATTATTTCTTTTGGAATCCCACTCCTGTGTGGTTTTGTTTTCTCTAAAGCAAAACAACATGTAATGCTGAAAAAAATATCCAGTTTGTGTTTGACTGTACAGGACTCCAGAGGTATTGTATTGCTACAAAAACACCACAGC
Source organism: Morone saxatilis (assembly GCF_004916995.1). Lineage (NCBI taxonomy): Eukaryota > Metazoa > Chordata > Actinopteri > Moronidae > Morone > Morone saxatilis. The sequence continues at coordinate 11,244,070 of NW_023340095.1, read as the reverse complement.
TGCTTTTGTGTGTGTGTGTTTGTGTGCCACAGCGCATCAGCACACACTAAGTCAGTTTTGAGTAGTAAGGGCTTACCTTCCCTGCACAATCAGGCAGGTGAGTATGTGTGTACAGTATATTGTTATAGTGTAGTAGTAGTAGTAGTAGTAGTAGTGTTACCGTACATTTGTGGACATGGGAAACAGAGACTGGGCGACAGATATTACATGAGTTTGTCATCTGTACTGTAACATGACAAGTGCAATGACCTGAAGGAGAAAGCCTGAAGAAGGCAATGGATCCAGAGTAACGGAACACAAGATTTAAGACACAACCTGTAACCCACTGAGGCTGTCAAAGAGCAGTAGGTTTTGAGTGTATCCAACTACAGTAGAAGAAGCTGATATACTTAGGCCAATGTACTGTATTGTAATTGTATGAGTCTCCAATATCAGTCCAAGCTAGAGATGCAGCAGTGGAGAGGAAATGCATTCTTTTACATCAATAAACCCTCACTTTCAAGATTTTATGTTCCTTCCGGAGTCTGGGGCTTTACCAGGCAGACAGTGTAGCTGCAGAAAGGAGTAAAGAAGATGAGAACAAGTCCATACAAATTACACACAGTCACACACGGCTAATGGTAATATAGAAAGGGAACGATTTGTGTGAAAACTGGGAATAGCTTAAGGAAATGTGTGTACACTCTCACCTTTAAGTGCATGACTTCACCTTCGCAAGTGATACCATGATGAAGACAGAGAGCAACTGTGATGAAAATATGTAGTTGTTCCGTGAAAAATTGGTGATGCAGAGTAAAATACTGCCATGTACAGTATGTCACTTAGAAGATGCTTCCATTTCAAGGTATCCACTGACTTTATACGCTTAGTAGGTTGTAGTAAGGTAGTAAGGTAATTTGTGTGGCTCAACTAGAAATTAAACCACTGGGATTTTGTGCCTGAATGACTGTGGAGCTGTGTGTGGGTGAGTCTATGATCCTTGAATCACACACATTACACATTACACTGCAGCATTTTTTTCCTGTACAATTTACTTACTAAGAATTGTAATCCCGTTTTTTGTTACTAAAACTGTAAAGTCTATGTATTGTGCTATTATGTTAGGGTTGACAGAATTTGCCCACAGCTATCGTCACCCAAAATTTGTGAAACACAGACAACTTTGATCACTTTTATTAGCTGATGGGACTGATGCTACCAAAAAAGGATCAAGTGGAAGCCCCAGGCACATTTTCATCCTCTAAGAAAAAAGGGAAGAATTGCAATCTCCAAGCAGCAGTTTTAAAAGCGGACACGAAACTCATAATTGATCTCCTTGTAGCTTTTCAGTCAATATAGATCAATTAGGAAAAACAGTTGTCAATACTGGGCTCCATTATGTAACAGTACATCTCTACAAAACATCTTATTAGATGAAAAGTTTTAATATATACAAGCTAGGTACAAAAAAATAATTGTGAAACCAGTAATTGCTCATAACTGACAAACAATGTAATAGTAAAAGCTCCATTTGCCCTTTGGCAACAATTAAATATTAAAGTCTAAATAAATGTAACCAGTGGAGTCTAATTAAATACAATAAACACACTGGTGCAATATAACCCAGCTTTTACCTTAATATTGTATGTTAATGTTGTGTGTTATTAGGTTAATTAATACAATGTATCATTTGTTTTCATGTAATATTAACACCACAGTCCAGATTATGTTTTTTGTGTGTGTGTGTGTTTCTGGTGCAGCCCCTCGTGTCTCATCAGAAATGAAGAAAGGTATTCTTTTGTTCATCCTGTGCAAGATTTGGCCTGCATATTGTGCTCATAGATCTACTGTATGTCTCAAGAGTTTTTGTTCCTCGCTTACTGTAATACTAAAAGCCGAAAGAAGGCATTTCAGTTGCTCGTGTTTTTATCTTGGTTTCACACTTAAGCAGTAGTATCTCCTTTACATTGTAATTGCTATATTGAAACATCCTCTTAAATCCAACAAAAAGCCTTGCTGCCTTTCTCATGTTACTATTTGTTTTTGCTTCATCACATGGCAATTTACCTGATTATTTTGCCTTGTTCATCATAAATCCGGCATATGTTGCACTAAATGCCCCGGAAAATACATTGTATTCAGCATTTGCAGCATGTAAAATCAATACATGTAACACTCTAGTAATTCTATTCCTGATGAGTTTTGTAACAATAGTGAAAAACTATACATGGTCAATACTCTATCATGTTATGACATAGGGGTCTTTTAGCTATACTTTTAAGTATTATTTCAAATGAGTGATTAGGGCAGTGGCAGGTTAGGACTAAGTAGAGATGCAAATGTTTAATGTTTTTTTTATCCCTCTGAAAAGCTTTAACTTCGTTGCTCAAATACACACCTCACCAACAGTCTTGTACTTGTGCTACAATTTCTCACAACATGCAAATTTATGCAAATGAATTCCATTGATCTTTCCATGGCAACCATTATGTGTGTGCTGCAGATCCTCTGCAACTGGTCAAATACTTTCGAACTGTTGGCAACAATTTGTTGCTTCCTCTTTACTGTATATATAAGTGAATGATAGTGGCTGAATTGCATTTTTTTTTAATTATGCAGTCATTTCATCTGCAGCAGTAGTTCTTATAGAGTGGCTGTGCTGTGCTGAGATGTTTCTTTTTTCAACATTATAATGCATGTTTACTGCTCTGTCAGCACTCACAGCTGTGTACTTAAAATGAGCAATCAATAATCACTCTCTCCTCTGTCTTCTTTCTCTCATTCATTCTCACTCCCTCTCCCTCTCTCTCTCAACCACTCTTTCTTTCCATGCCTCCTGTTTGCAGGTAGAGACGTTTCAATGGCTGAGGCCCACTGATTCAGTCATCCCTTCCACCCCTCACTACCGCCCTCCTAAACGTCGCTGCCCTTCACTTCAGTCACCATGACTTCCACTAGCCAACTGCTGGGTTTGGCTGAGGTGGGGCTGAGGTGTGACCAGGAGATTGAGAGGAGATATGAGATTGTGCCCTCGGTGGTCTGCTCCATGTGCTGCCTCTTTGGAATTATCTACTGCTTCTTTGGTAAGTGGTGATATTGTCAAAACTTGCTCATGAGGTCTGAACTCTTACATATAAAGAGCCTGAAATAGCTTTTACCATGTTCTAGTGTAATTTCCTAAGTCACATGTTAAAAATACATCTTGCCACTTGTGCCTATCATTGCCTGCTGAAAAGAGCTAATCACCATCAGTTAAGAGTACCGTAGCGCAGCTGCTCTGGCATAAGAAGTCTTTTCATATTAGTCCTATACAGAAACTATCATTTAAGACCAGTTCAACATTTTGGGAAATTCTCTTTTCTCTCTTCTTTTCTCTGGAGTTAGATAGGATAGGATAGGACATAACTGAAATATCCCTGTAGGGAAATTTGTTTTGGTCTCCATCCTGCAGTTCCACAAAAACTAAAACATACATACTGCAAAGTAAAAGAAAAATATCAACATCTCAACAACACATGTTCCATACATACACACAGCTTCCATGTAATAATTTGTACAAACACACATACACAATGCTGGACAATGTCACAACCCCCAAGACCAACATCCTACATTATGAAAAGATTAATATCATTCTCATGTCTATACTTTAGATATTAAACTACCACCAGCATCCAGTTAGCTTAGCTTAGCACTGGCGGACTGGAGACAGGGGGAAACAGATAACCTGGCTTTACGCAAAAGAAACAAAATTTGGCTCAACCAGCATGTCTACAGCTCACTGGTTAACACGTTATGTGTTGTTTATCATACAAGTGTAAAAATGTGTCCTAGAGCCACAATGAGGTTGCCTGGCAACCAGTGGTGATTACAGGAAATAACTGCACAGAGACAAGAAATAGACAAATGCGTGTATTTGGTACACCTGAGCTATGCATCAATCAAAAATTAGATATAACATGTAAATTAGTGATGTTTAGAGGTGATGGTAGGTCGATTTTATAACATTAGGACAGAGCCAGATTAGCTATTTCCAACAGTCTCTATGCCTCACACTAAGCTAAGGCAAATAAGCATATTGCTCAGAATGTCAAATTATTCCTTTGACAGAAAATAATAATTTTTGCCTGCTGTGCTTTGATTTTCAGTCATCTATTAGCCGCTGAGTGTGTATATTCAAACATACAGCATACAGACCCTATGTATTAGTTAGTTAATTTAAAGAAAAACTATAGACGTCTGCCAGTTGCATTAATGACAAACATGATTGAAACACTGACGAGTGGCATGTAGCTGATATATATTTTATATGTGTAAGTGACTGGAAACTGGAAAGTGCTAAAGCATGTATCCCTGAAATCTCTACTGTTGATAATTGTTCTGTTATTTCTAATTCATCCTGCTCTTCTGGTGTATAATAATATTGATTTAAGAGCAGTACAGATTGGCTGTCTTGTTACTGGCTATGTGAATCAATAGTGAAACCTCAGTCCTACAGACTAAGCTACTATCATTCAGTATTTACTTCAGAGAGTAATTTGCACGACCATGTTAAACTCTAAAGGTCTCTTGCTCATAATGCTTTCTCAAATCCTTGACTCTCCATCACCCCTACACGCTATCCTGAAATGCTGTCATCATTGGGCTGATACTAAAAAGACAGGGCTGCCCGCTGTCTTTAAAAGAAAACAACAAGTTATCTTCTGCTGCTTATTCAACAGCATGTTCCCGTTTCTTTCAACTAAATGTTGCAGCATAAATACCAGGCCTAACTTGCAGTGGACCCCCTGCTGTCTTTTTCTTCCTCTGTGCCATCAAAAGCCCAAACTCATACTGTATGCATGGGTTCATTCAAATGTTAAGACACAAAGTCCTTACTCGAAGCTTAATTTTGTACCAAGTGAGTGACTACATTTGATTGCATCATAAGTATTAAGGGCTCATCCTAATGAGTTTGGATGTAAGGTCATTACAGGAATGTGTAATCAATAAATAATTAGAGGGAGAGAGATCTGCTGTAATGGCTACAGGCTTTTTACATTAGAGTTGTTGTTACAAAAAATTATCGTATGAAAATTGTATTTCTGCTTGAACAGTGACTGTAGAACTGCATAAAATTGTCTCATGCGTTTTTGTAAAAGGTACAAATAATTTCAGTGTATTGCCTTGGGTTGGCTTACAGTGTAATCGTGTAATTATTTACTTGCAGGCCTTTTCTAGTAGCAAGTGGCAGAGATTTTCACTTTGCTGTAGCCGTGTGAATTAATTGGGGTTTTTTTTGCATAATTGTTTGATTGTAGAAATCTGGGCACACAAGATCAGAGGCATTTTTTTTCTTTTTGCCTTTACCAGACAGTAGGCAGTAAAGAGAGACTTGAACTTTTTTCCAGTGATATGGTACGCATCAGTAACCTTTTTAACCACGGGACGTGTTACAAATACTATTAGAGTTAATTTAATAATAATTTTTTGACATATTGATTTTCAAACAAGAAAATAACATAATGTACAGATTAGAGCCATGCGAGTCATAATTTATCACACAAAAAAGGTAGAAATATGTGCATGTCAATACAACATACACTGTCCGCTGTTATGAAAACAAAGCACTGAATTTTCAACTTGTATGTATTGTCTTGTGATCATATATCATTTGTTAGATTACTTAGCCACTGCTCATGTATATGATCTGTCACGTAAACTAAAATATATCCCATGAAATCACATCCTTCACAACTCAGATAACTTAGTTAATATCTATTCTGCCAGTAACACAAACAAGAAAATACAGCCAGACAAAAACATCCAGGAAAATTTACAAGGTAATGTTTCATGTAATAAAAACAGAATTGTATTGTGTAGAAAATGTATGAAATAACAATTTTGAGAAAGCAACCGTGGTGTTTTTGGATGAATATTGATGCATGTAGCTCTGAGCAGATATGTTGCATACAAATAGACAGAGAGAGATTCACTCAAGCATACAGACGGCATTAACATTCACTCTATATGTCCTCGTAAAGCATCAGCAGCGTCAGTGCATTGCATTACAATCAGGTTACCCAGCAACTTTATTTTACAAAGTTGGCAGCACACGAACAATACCATAGTAGCAGTAGCCCTGAAACAAGATCGCTGGGTGGATAACAAATGTAAAGAGCATCCCCACCACAAGTATGGCAGAAAATGTCAAGTTTGCCCTTAGGGCAGTGCCAGACAAAAGACCACCTTGTATTCCACTTTATGCACCTTATCAGCTTCTGCTGTACTTTGACTATACTGGTAGCATGCACATTACAATCATTGCATTTAGACAGCTAAATGTTAGCACACTAGCATGTTAAAGGACCTATGTGTAGGATTTAATGGCATCTAGCCATGAGTGTGCACATTGCAACCAACTGAATACCCCTTCCCCTCTCTAGAGTCAGTGTTAGATTTGTCTGTTCTGCACTACCATATAACATGGTAGTTCAACATGGCGGAGTCAAGAAAGGGTCAATTGTTATTACCATTGTCATATAATACAAAAGTACAACTTATTTAGTTTATTTATAGTTCTAAAAATTTTGCATGTGTGCCTAATCTATAGGGTCTTACATGGGCTTGTCCCTCCCCCACTGAGTCAGTTCATAAAGCAATAAGGATAGCAGCGATAGGGGAACAAGGGCAGCTACCAGCTTATTAGCTAACTGGCACATTTACATTGAAGTGTAAACTGCAATGTTGATTAATGTGCAATGTCCCTGGTAATTAGATTAAAAAAAGAAACCCCACCCTAAATCTTACACACTAGTCCTTTAATGTTTTCTGTATCTGCTCAATTAGCATCAGCTCTGAAAGTCTGTATTTGCCAAAAATTTCAATTTCAACATAAAATCACACTGATTAAAAAATATTGTTTAATACATGCTTCCAAAACCTTAACAGCAAAAACCCAAGGACATACTTTTACTTCAAAAGCTTCTCATCCTTCACCATCTGTTATCTATTTGTCTCTCTGTTTATTTAACAGCAAAAAGAAAAGATCAATGCCCAATCTTTCTCTATAACTGAACAAAATCACTGCAAATGAGACATAACGCACAGCCTACTGTTGATGTTTCTCAGAAAACCCTACAGTCACGTTTGCATTATTTGAGGAAAAAAGAAATTTCTGTGAGAAAATTGATTCTCCCTGCTGATAGATGCCAATGTGGTTTAGTCCCAAGGACTTGAGAAGAAAAGGTTAGCTGTCATTTATTTGACCCAGCAAAACAATGAAGTTGCAGCAGAAATGATGAGTGATGTTATAGGAACAAGATGGATGAGGCAAAGGAAAGGAGACTGAAAGGAAGGGAGATGAGAGCTGAATAAGCCAGAGTGAACAGATGGGATGGAGGGTTTGATGGCTGGAGGAAAAGTAAGGGAAGCAATGAGGAACAAAAGAGGGAGTAGGAGGGGTAAGCAAAGAGTGAATAATTGGGGGGGTGGGGGATAAGGGACTGAGGAAAGGATAGGTTTAGAGAAAAGGGGACAAGGAAAGTAGACTAGAAGATTAGAGCAGTCAAGGAGAGGCATGATATTTCAGAATGTATTGATTGATTGATGGAGACTGATATGGAAGAACAATGTTGGGAATTTGTGACAGCTGCTGACCAAACAAATGTTCCGGTAGCTGTAGAAGCTTTGGAAATGCTCCAGTTACTCCATGTCAGACTTCATTCAGGCAGGAAGAAGCTGTGAAAAATACAGTGGCTTTCACCACACATTTTATGAAGTGCCTGGTGGCTGAAAGATATTGAAGAAAATTCACATAAATGAGGTATAGTAACGAGGGAAGAGCGTGGACCGTGGGTTTAATGAGAGGAACAGTATTGTTCGGCTCAGCTGTGCAATGCCCGATTACACAAAGATAACAATCTGATGTTGGTTTCCCTTCGAGACAGAGTCCAGTCAGACAGAGAAAGGAGGAGATGTAGAGCAAAAAGGGAGGGAGACGCAAACATTAATAAACACAGAAGCCACGGCCAAGGAGATCTTTTAATGCTGTGTTTTTTTTTTTATTTCTTGTTTTTGTTGCAATAAAGGGCATTAAAATGGAAAATAAACTGGTGAGGGAGGGAAAGAGAGAAAACCAAAGACAGGAGGGACCAGGGCAAAGAAAAAAAAGTAGGAGATAACAGTTGTTGTATTCAGCAGGCCTGTTGACTAATGAATGTGGATGACCTTTTGTAAAACAATAATTATCATATTTTAAAGCAGTTTCATAAATGTTTATAAAGACAGTTTATCCACTCTCACCATCATCTTCCAATGAGGAAATGTCTGTCTCTGTGTGGACATACTGCTCCCTTACCGACCACAGCAAGGTGGCTGTTCATTGTTTTGCTGTTCATTAAGCATTCCTCCCCATAATATGTTATCATCTCTGTGTAGACCTCGAGCAGACCGCAGCTCTGGTGGGCAGCCGTCTCCCTTTACCGGTTGGGGTTAGAGAGGGAGAGAGAGAGAGAGAGGGAGAGAGGGGAGTGGAGGGGGGAAGGGATGAGGGTTGGGGTAAAGAGAGGAAGACAAAGACAAAGATACACAGCCACAACAATAGCAACAGTAACAGCTATACGAGTAAAAATGACTAGAAGCCAAGTTATATACCTGTTTGTTTGTGAGTGTCTGTATGTGTATTATTTATTGCCAAAAGTCAAAACAGAAAGTCCCTCTGGGGTTGAATGTCTGTGTGTGTGTGTGCCATTCCTCTCTTCAACAAATGTCTTGTATGCACTCGCTGTCTTGTTGTTTGTCGTTCTGTGTTGTCCGTGTAATGAATTATATCTGGATTTCACAGGGGTTCCTGGCTGCCGTAGGCTTGTATCTCGTACACATGTTTTTATGCTTGTAATAGCCTCACAGTGGTCTGTCTCCCATCTCTCCTCCAGGCTATCGATGCTTCAAGGCCGTATTGTTCCTCACAGGCCTAATGTTTGGCTCTGTGGTCATCTTCATGCTGTGCTACAAGGAGAGGGTGATGGACACTCAGCTGAGCGTAGAGGCATCAGTGGGCATCGGTCTGGGCATCGGGACCCTGTGTGGCCTGGTGACCATGTTGGTTCGCAGTGTGGGACTTTTTATGGTGGGCCTGCTGCTCGGCCTGCTGGTTGGAGTGGCTTCACTGGTGGTAAGGAGATGCATTTGTTTTGCTCTATTTAGATTTATGTTTATTTGCATACAGAACTTCAAATTCTCAAAAGCATTGTATTATCAGGAAAGCCTTCTTGTGGCCTGTCACACCAGAAAGTGGCATGTGTGATTGTGGTAGACTAGTGTAGGCTGTAGATGGATGTCAACAAGACATTGTCACTGAGGCATCATTTCACTTATAAATCTGCGCAATAACACTGTAATTAACTTTCAGGATTTTACAATTTAACCGCTTTTGCACAGCTTTTACACAGGAAAATGTCCAGGAGATCCGGCAGAAGCCCCATTGAAATGCTGTTAAAAAGACTATCCCATGTCACCAAAGTCTTGAAAGAAGACTGCATTTAAATCTGCTGCCAGATTAGTGCATAAGCAGTACCAAAAGCAAGCTAGCTCCCCATGTACCAAGGCTGAGTCATTGCTGCAGCAGCCATGGGCTTGAATCCGAGGTGTGGCCCTTTGCTGCGTGTCATCCCCTCTCTCTCCCCACTTCCTGTCTCTCTTCAGCTGTCCTATCCAATAAAGACAAAAAATATTTAAAAAAATATAAAAAAGCTATCTAGCTTTCTATTTAGCTAGCAAAATAGTTACCAACTAAAAATCAGCACAGTAGCACTCTAAAGTAATAACATACCTGACCACACAACAAGGCAGGACTCATATACATTTTTGCTGTCATAAATGTCAATGAGACCAGCGACCAACAACAACAACAAAACTACCATAAATAATACCAACTGTCTAAAATTAACCCTCTCCTCTCTCTTTTTCGAAGGTTATGGAAGAGTTCTACCACCCCAAAACAGTGTGGGTTCCTCTGGGTATTCTCCTGGGCTCTGGGACGTTATTTGCCGTCCTCACTCTTCAATGGCAACGCTGCTTTGTCACCTTGTCCACCGCCACATTCGGCTCTGCCATCATCACCGTCACCGTGGATTACTTTATAGAGCTGTTCGCCTTGGTGCACTACGTCTATGAGAGACTCAGGGTAGGCTCGTCTGTGTGTTTGTTATTATCCTAATGCTATAAATGTATTTGAAGGTGTGTACATCATGACACTGGATTACTTTATTGGGCTGTTCACCTTGCTCAGCACATTTCATGCGTGTGTTTCCTTGAGAAAGAGAGAGAGTGAGAGAGAGACACACAGTTGGACAGACTGACTTTAACCACTTGATAGAGCACTTAACACCACAATTTTAGACACTTCACCTTGCTGCGCTGTCTATTAAACATTGCCAGAAGCTTGGGGTGTGCCTGCAGGTGAAAGAGTGGGTCAATAGTTGATTTGGGTGTTTATCCGAGAACAGGGAGGTGTGCATTGGATATGTGTGTGGATGAGGGAAGAACAGACACAGTTGAGGGTGGACAGTACAGATAAAATCTTCCATTAGAGTATATGTAAACTGTAAGCTAAAATGTAAATTAATTTGTAGATGAAATTCCGGATGGCAATATCGGTTTATGAGCAAATTCAATGAAGAAATAGCTGACAAGATAAGGTTCATCATCATATCAATGCAAACATCCCATAAATCCAGTATTTCCATAAAACAGTCTTGCACACTGCAAAATTGCCTTTAAATGCTTAATAGAACCAGATATATTGAAAGGTTAGCTACCTTTGTAGAAACTGTATTGGAAAATATCACTGGTGTCATCATATTGTCTGAATTTGGGCTGCAAATAAAAGTATATTAACTAAATTTTTATGACTTTAATCAATCACTTCAGCATGTGATTTCACTGACAGGTTACTGTGCTTCACTGGCCATCAGATTCAGGGATGAACATCATTCTTCCAAAATGTATTCCCTCATTTGATGTTTTGATAATGCTGGTGGAGAGTGCACGGCAATCTCAGTGGCCATAGCACATGATCTGCATCATTTTCATACTCATCACACAATTATTAAGTCATTTATTATGGTCTTTCTTTCAATTTGTCACTAGGCCCTGAAGTTAATATAATTATCAACCATTATCAATTGTTTGCCAAGTTTTGTTTGACTAAACCAGATTTCTGCATGTACACACTGGGAAGCCCTGCTGGAGCAACTGTGGTTTATGACCCATTTATAATGGTTTCATCCTCACGATTCTCACTTTACAACCAAAGTATTATATTTTTAACATTCTTATTAGTATTTCATTATGTGCTGTGCTTGTTTGTGCAAGAATAACTCCAGGAAAGAGGTTTTTGAAAAACTGGCAAAAGTGTCATGATTGAGATTAGTTATATTTGCATAAATTAATGCTTTTGTGGACAAAAGCACTTTATCAAAATGAAATGATTCAACTAAAATTATGTAATCTTTGCAGGTGGCACCAAAGAAGCCAGTGTGCTGGTTTACTTGGGTTATCTTGGGGGTGTGGCCAGTCCTGGCCCTCCTCGGAGTGCTGATCCAATGGAAAGTCACTGCAGAGGGATTTTCTCACACAGAGGGTGAGTGATGCAGCTTTGCACACGCTAACTTGGGACACAAAAATCATTAAATGTTTTGCCATATTTGTGGATTTTGCAGCAAGAGATAGGCCTACTAGATTTGATCCAAATAACTTTTTTACTAAGAAATGGTGTGTAATACAGGTAGAAAAAATTAACTTTTAAGGGTTTTTTTCTATTTTAAAATTTTACTGATACTTGGATCACATATTGTGTAAAAACAAATTGTTGGCAAAAGGACTACAGACCCTTGTAGGCAGAGCAGGTTGAATAAACAAACTTCCTGTAAAAAAAACAAAAAACAACAGGCTTACTCACCAATTTGAAGTCAGTCCAAATGAGCAAACAAATACGCAGGCAGCTGATCATGGGCAGATTTACAGAAACTGGCAGAGACAGGATACAGGCACAAATATAAAGGCAATCTAGCAGGGAACAATGGCTAGGTCTACTGAGGAGCTGATGAGGGAATTGGGAGGTTTGCAGGTGGGTGTGGACGTCATGTGATATGGGAAGCTGAGGACACACCAGGGACATTTTCTAGACAATGTGAATGGCGGGTTTGGGAAAATTCCATATAAATTCAGGGTCCAGGCTGGTGTGAGAATGTCTGAGGCTAAAGGACAGAGGGTGTATCCTTTGATCTTTTCCTTGTTGGAGGATTTTAATAACAACACTAACAAATTCACGAAAATGCACAAACCCACATCTTATGAATAAAGAATAAATTCCATTTATCAAAATTTAGTTCACTGCTGAAATAAAGCTACAGTCAGACACAGCTTCTGCTCCGACCTGGAACTTGTGAATACACGATGGATATGTTCAGAAACGGCTGATTCAAGAGAGGCGGTGCTCACCTCTCCGTGTCCGATCTAATGTAGGCCACAGCCACAAGCTTCAGGCAAGGCTGGTGCAGACCTCTTGTAAAAGGTCTGTTTTGCAGCCTCAAATGGTGGTTTAGTTCAGTGAGAAGGATGAACTTTTACACATATTATGTTCATGCTGTAGGAACTGTGTGTGTGTTGAAGTTTGTGCATGGGATGTTTAATGACGTTTTGTGAAATGAATATGCATTTTTTGGTTTTGTTTTCCTAATGTAATTTAAAATTTATTCTCAGATACACAGAATGATGATGAGGCTTGTTTCAATATTGATCTCACAAAGGCCACTAAAAGCTGGTGCCATTTTATCAAGGCTGACTAATCTATCCTAATTTTATTAAATAGGCTTTAGGAATTGTAACCATTATGAAGGAACAGTGAATGTGTGTGCATGAGGGAGAGTATGAGTACACTAACATCAGTGTTGTCAGCAGAATGCGCTATTGACGGAAACAGCCTTTCTGAAAGCAACCACAACACAGATGGCAAGATCACACACACACACATAGACACACACAGACCAACAGAGACAGAAATATACTGGGGTATAGTCTCTCACTCACTCATACACTAACTACAGGAAAATTGAAACACACACAACTCATTCATTGGTGCACACACATAAACTCTTACATTTGATCTTTGTTGGTGTATGGCATGCAGAGTAGTGTCTTAGAAGAAGTCACACATGGCGTCAAATAATGGGATTAAACAGCCAGCTGCCATGGTTTCCAGTCAGAGGGTGTGGGCAAAGAGATAGAGGGAGCTTTTTAGTGCTATTTTGAAAACTGTGCAATTGCGTGTGGGGGGAAAGAGACCTAGAAAGAGATAGAGACATTAAGGAAGCACAGGCTGGCTGTGAACTGTCTAAAAGAGAGGGAATCAATTCTCCAGAAATTCATGACATACTGCTTTGTTGAAGTACAAAAAGTTGCTAAAAAGCCTTTATTCCTCATCAGGGGCTACAAGTTGAAAAACTGGTCCAATGTGTATTGACCACCATCACACACAGACAAGTGAATTCTATAAAAGATCTCGGACAAACGTGTGAACATTTGTACAACATCCCTTACAACACCTGTTCACAATTCACCTCCTCACAATGAACAAAAAACAATAGTAATGAGAATTGTTTCAGGGCCCCCCACAGAAAGAGGGATAAAAAGAAACTATAATAATAATAATAACACTTAAGTAAAAAATATAGTTCTAAAAAATACGATTGCATTTCTGTATGTACTGCATGTGTGTTCATTTCATGCTTGTTGCTGTAGATACAGCCTGTGTATTGGGAATATGAATTAGGGCAGCAGCTCTAGCAAGATAGCTATGAATTTTATTTGAGTTTTTGCTGCTTTGTGATAACAGCCACGTCAGCAAGGGTCATTAATGTATAGAAACCGCTTTAAATTTACCTATACAGAAGTTATCATAATGTAATTTAAAAACCCTATTTGCAGCTGTCAGAGTTTGCCTGTAGTCTTTAATTGCTGAAAGCATCCTTTATAGTGACAGGCACTGTATTGACAGAGAAAGGAGGAGAAAAGAGGGGGCAGGTGTACTGGGGGAAGGGAAGAGCAGGGAGGGGTGATAAACTGGGGGCACAATGCGTATGAGGGGCACCCAAGTGGAGCAGTGAGGAAAGTCATCTGTCTGTCAACTGATTGAATAGCTTGCAGGACACAGCCATGAATGAATTTGCTCACACATGTTTTTCCTGTTTGTTGACATAATTAATTCTCAAGCCCCAGTCAAATTCTTAACCCCAACCCTAAACTCTATAACTACCTTGTTATGAAGTGGGGACTGCCCAAAAAGTCCTCACTCCCAAGGTCTGAAGCCAATAGTGGTCCTCACAAAGGTAGAAGAACACACATACACACATGCAACCAGAGGGGCCTGAGGTGGGGTGAGCTGAGGAATAAAAAACGGGGGGTATCATTAAGCAGTTTCCTTGGCAGATGGTGCCTCGTTAGCTGTCCACCCGCACAAAGAAACAACAATAGACCTCATAACACTTCCATACCCACGCGCACAAACACACAGTGACTGTGACGCAAATAGTACATCTTATCTTCGCAAGGTTCGGCAGGGTCCTTGTGCTTGTGGCAAAATTTTGACCTGACAATAATCAACATGAAACAGATCCCCTTCCACTACTCTATATTAGATGAATCAAAATGCTTCACAAGCAGGCATACCCAAAAATAATTATATGAGTAGTCAATGGACAGTGAGACAGGATGGATTTTGGGCATCCTTTGCCGGAGAAGGGTGTAGAAATAACACAAACACGCTCACCCACTCACAATATGTCAGGAGACTGAGAAGCTCAGTATGAATACATGCTGCAAGGGAAATTATCTGTCTGCCAACTCACTGAATAGAATGAAGGAAATGAGAAAATGGACATCAGTGGTTTTCTATTCCTTTTTTCTTTTGTAACCGGTACGTACAATAACCTCCCTAGAGATAGTTTACCATCAGTGTTTAAAATTAAAATATTCAATATATATTCAAATAAAGTCCCATCTGATTGAGGGTTTCTCTTGTTTTCCTTGTCAGTCTGAGAGATTTTGAACGTGTCTTTTCCTCTTGACTTAATCAGTTACATTTGTTTCTCTATAAAAGCTGCATTGTTCTGTCTTCATAATCCTCCGACTCTCTCATGATTATCTATTGCTCCCGCTCTCGGTTTCCTTCTTTACACACATTATCACATCTCTGGTGTCTTTGTCCCCAGTGGTTTTGAGTCGACAGCAACGGAGGGTCCAGCTCATGCGCATCCGGCAGCGGGAAGAGAGGCTGAAAAAGGAGAAGGAGAACAAGAAGAAGAAAAAAAGACAAACCCAGAAGACCACTCACAAGCAGAAAGCTCACACCCATCACCACCACCACCAGCAGTACCATCACCCAGCGGCATCCCACCCTCATCACCAAGCCCAGAGCTCTCAGCCACCTAAAGTCCCTCCTCCTCAGACTGAACCCGGCTACCACCGCAAGGCCAACCCTAAAAGACGCTTTGATGGAGATGTGCTTTCACCGGTAAGATAAAGTACCGGCTTAAATACTTAAATACTTTAGGTAATAATAAGAATAAGAATATGATAATAAGAAGCTCTCTCATATATTTGGTGCATATACAGCCACCAGAGTTTCTCTTTCTCTTTTCTTTAGTCATAATTCTATTTTTATTCTGTTTCATATTACAACTTTAAGTTTCACATTTTGGGAAATAAGCATATTTCTTTTATTAGACGAGAATATTGATACTACTCTTATGTCAGTATGTTTAATAGAAAATTGGAGCCAGCAGCTTAGCTTAGCATGAAGATTGGAAACAGCTACCCCGGCCCTCTACGAAGGTACAGACGGGGATTTTACCAGGGATTATGTGTGGGACGATTTCTTGGCCAGCAGCAGTGACTTCCTAAAGACTTGTTGCCTTAGTCAGGTTGCCCGGCAACCAGTGGAGACTTCAAATAGTCACTGCTCCCAGCCAAGAAATTATCCCACAAATAAAGCCTGGCAAAACCACAAATTTTAATTTTTGACACTTTTTTTGCACACACATTAAACAAACAAGACATGACATGTTACTTAGGGAGCTTTAGGGTTGTTGGTAGGCGGATTGTGTTACCTCTGGCAGACTAGCCGTTCCCCTCTTTTTCCAGTCTAAGCCAATCTAACAGTCTACTGGCTCCAGTTTCAACAGATAGCTATGACAATGTTATTGATGTTCTTATCTAACTCTTGGCAGAAAAGCAAATAATAATAGCTGTACATGAGTGTAAGCTTTCATGACTGTTTACTGTCATTATGCGGTTTACTGTCATTACGTTATATCTATCACATTATGCTCGTACTACCCCCAACCCTGTATCATCTGTCTGTCCGCAGAGCTACATCAGGAGCTTCAGGGACAGACAAACAGACAGACGAGCGTACTCCCACAGTCGAATGATGAGCCGCTCCCGGATGGGGGAACTTGACTACGACTGCGGCTCTCAAGTGCCCCTCACGGCCCCCAGCGGACCCCCTGTTCGCATCTGAGACAGCAGAATTCACACACACACACATCCAACCACACACACAATCACACATGGCTACTTCAAACCTCTTTGTCACAGTTAGGGATAGAAAACTTAACCTTACCGTGCCAACCTGATCAACTGCCTATTAACCCAACAGGAACTCAGTATGTCCCAAAGGTGGTCTCACACTGTTTTTGTCCTCTCAGACCTATTAGAGCTTGTATTTATTTGGCCAGTTTGGTCCTTTTCTGTTCTTTATGAATGTCAAGACACAAGAGCAGAGCCTCTTCTTTTGGATGGAACAGGATGTGGTCAAATCTCAGATGTCATCACCTTCTCTGTTACTGGTCTGGAGCACACTGGAACCTGTCTGGTGGGGAGTACATTTTAATATCACGGTTGAAATTCATTTAAATATTTTTTTGGCTGCTTCAAGCCATAAGAAGTCATTTCCAGTGGAACTGCAGTGGGGAAACAATCAAAACATTATTTTTTCCACAGGAGGGCTGCACCACTTCTAATAAAAATGCATCATCATGGAGTCAAGGTAGCACTACCTTCAATAAACCTTCGACAGTATCTGTACATTGAGCGCAGTTACAGGAGGAAACAATGTGCTTGATTCCAGTAAGAAAATAACAAAACGCAAGTAACTCTGAAACAGAAGGCAGCTCTTCTTCATTACTTTCTCCTTTGAAAGGTCAGTGTGTGAAGCGAGGTGTTCATGAAGTCAAAATGTTATCTTCACTGACAGCCTATGAATCCAGTCTGGCAGCACAATTCTTCTGCTGCAGAATAGGGACTGCTTTTAGGTGTGTAATGCCGAAGACAATTTTTATGTCATTTCCACCTATGAACACTCCATGTGTCATTGCCTACACAGCTGTCAAGAGGAATATGCGTTGCATCTCATCACTTTCCTTTTGCCCTCGATCGCCAACAGTTTCGCCAGCAGGAGACACATCCATACCTCCCCTCCTCTTTCCTCTTTCTACTGAATTTAAAACATTTTTAAACTAGTCTATGTAATTCTGTTGGTTCTCATGTCACCTTTCCTCTTCTTACCCTAAAAACAATCTACCTTTTCAGAATTTGTCAGCTGTCTAAATACGCTGCTAAGGCACAAAGACATGAAACTGTCTGATATCGGCTATCCAGGAATTTGTCTGATGAAATCTGTTTCAGAGTTTGGAGGGGACAATACATGACAGTGAAATGTTAATTATAGTGTGATTGTGTGTGAGAGTGGACACATGAGCCCAGTGGCAAATGACGGATTGTACCAAATATTGGCCAAGGAGAGGGGGATTCAGTGTGGTGTATGTGTATTTTTTCCCTCTTTTTTTGCCAATATACTGGTCTGGTTAAAAATGTGAATATTTTAGTCGTAGAGTGTTAAATGATGAAAAGGAGGTTAAAAATGATGATAATCTCCTGTAAATGATGAGATATAGTGGAAGGATGAATTTGCAAATGGCGCCCTCTAATGTTTACTACTGGACCTTTTTTTCTAGACTTACTGTTTATGTGTGCATATGTTTGTGAGTACATGCATTTGCGTGTTATTTGCTTTTAAAATTCAAATGTGCTCTGATTATTGATGTTGTTGTACTGAACATCCAGAGAAGTGAAGGAGTTAGATTTGTGTAGAAAGTATTTTCAGTACAAAGGAACTATTTTTGTTCTATTTGAACCTCTTTGGAATTGAGATGCTCTAGTTCCCCACAAGAATCACCAACACTACCAATATTACAGTTCCTGCTGAGACTATTAAGAATATTGTGTTTTATGTAACCTTTTGGGGATTTTTACTTTATGAGGTTTAGATAAACAAAAAGATTCCATTGTACTGAACTTAAATAAATAAAATACCTGATGAGATGTGCTGGGTTTGGCACTGGAGTACCAATCCTTTTCACCTTAACCCATTACTGCATGAGAATCCTTGTGTAACTGTTTCCAGTGTGTTAGTGTTTCATTGTGTCACTGTTGTCAAGTGAAAACTGCAGATTTCCAGTTTTGTTTGTTGGTCCCAGGGTGCACAAAACACAGCCCACATTAACTGAAGGAAGCAGAAATTGTGGAAGGACATCAATCTTAAGCGTGATGTGTTTCAGTATCAACAGTATGCAGAAAAGGAACATCTTAATCTCATTTCCAGTGACCTCCCTTACTGGATTTCACTCCTCTTCCTCTCCTCTCCTTTCTCTGTTTACACTGTCCAGGTAAAGGGCTTTGAGAAGACATTTCAATAATTTCCCTCCTCTTGACATGCTTCATGCTAAGTCACCTTCTGTTCTGCTGCACCAGTGTTACTCCAGCAATGTTTTGCAGTAGTGGCTGTTCAAGTGTTATTTCGGGTTTTGCTTACACTTCAGTCCTGTTATCTTTTGTGGTTTTACTTTAGTCCGCTTGTAACGTAATCATTGTCTTTACATTTAGGAAAGACAAAAAATAACAAAGTGAAACTATGACATGTAACTCTGGGGCAAACTGAATTATTGTTATTTAATTGTCAATTATTTTTATTAGCTTTTTTATTTCAGTTTCTATTATTTCTGTCATTGCCCATTACTGCTGAATTGTAGATATTGAACTGTAAATAATTTTTAAACGTACAAATGTTTTGTTTTCATTTTCAGGTTTACACCGCGATCGCTTGTGTAATTTATCCAGCTGATTATTTTCTAATGGAGTAGACCTGTTTTATATTGTGTTTCCATTGTATATCCAGTTGGTTTGCTTTGGCTGGGTGGTGGATGTCTCATTCTGATCCTGGTGTTTCAACATGTGATGTTGAAAATCAGCAAACAAGCTCAGCCTTGACATCAGTAATTCAATAATTTCTCCTCGAGAGACAGCAGTTCATTTGCCACCCTGTTTAAATTTGTGCAAATCGCCTGGTCATTATTATTATTATTATTATTATTATTATTGAGCATGAATTTATATGGACCTAAATACGATAAACATTGTGAGTCTACAATCTAATGGTCTTGTTGTCTCTACTGTTTCTGTCATTTGTGTATTCAGAGGTGCATTTATGTGTACAAATACTAAATACTAAGCACACGCATACTAACACGCACACATTTTAGATGACAGTCACAGTTCAGAGAACCAATTTAGTTGTTTTTGGAGTGGCCAGTGATACTAAAACCACTTTGATACTACGGTTAAATCAGAGACTATGAAGCCACGTAAACTGCCTTATATATAAGAATATAAAACTATGAACGATGAAGTAATATAAAACTAGTTCCGATGTAATGTTATGGTTTTGACTTATTCATGCGATACTTTTTACTGCTCTGCAGGTCTCAGCAGTGATAAAGAAAGTATCATACCACACAGAAAAACAAAGCATCTGTTGGCTGTTTGAATTTATCTTCATGATGTTTCTCTTTGACTAATATTTAACAAATTCCTTGATGTGGTCTGACAGTAGGTACAAGGCTGCATTTGCATTGCATTAACTTGTATGTGTCAAATCCAATCTGGATAAAATAGGTGTTTTCTACAAATTGCTTTGTAGAAAAAATAAATTATATAAATATATAAATAACTTTAAGCAGCACAAAAAGGGAGCCACATATAATAATTAAAATTCAGTGCTTTTAGCAGCTGATAGATGAAAGGTCACAAAGTTAAGCAGACTTCATTTGAAGGAAATGAAACACAGGAACATGCTGCCCTTTTTTATCGAGCTGTAATGACTGGGAAGCTGTTGTTGACAGAAACGATGATGGAGACAGAAAGTTCCTACCAACATTGGTCTGCTAGGAAAAGCAGTGAAATGACTTCCTCTCACTTACTTTCTCTCTGTGCTTCTTCCTTTATTCTGCCTAATTATCTCTTGCTGAATCTTCCTCTCATTACATTTGTACCCTCTCTTTCTCGTTTTCTCCCTGTGCCACCCTCACAGTCTCGCTCTCCTTCTTGCATTCTCATTTATTGTCTGCTTTCACTGTATCTTTCTTTTCTCTTTCCTCCTCCCCCCCACTTTTTATCTCTGCTGACATTTTTCAGTCCAGTGACTTCAGACACAAACTGCAGACTATATAATTCTTGTTTCTGTGTTAATCTGCTCTCTGCCGGAAACAAAGCATGACTGAAGCCAGCTCATTACCAAGCAATTGTTCACTTTTCCCTGCACCAAGACCCGTCCTGTTACTGATAATTCCAGAGGGGGCCGCAACTCCTATTTTCTTTATAAAAGCGAATTAAATGTTAACAGAAGACAGCTACGCTTGGTTGGTAATATCATTTGAGGAAAGCTAACGCAGCCCACATCAGACGAGGAATGCAATGGGTAGAAACAGTTCATAAAGGAACCAATGAAAAGACATGCATGCTATCTGAGGAATGCTATGACTGGAGTCTTACACATTACACATGCTATGCACAGACACAAAAAAATTAAGATTTTTCTTTTGTTACCATGCCTTAAGAAACTGTCTGACTCTCAGTGGTGATAACGAATGTCTTTATTTGAGATTCTTGGCACAATGAAGCAGCAAAACATGATCACCCATACAGTCAAACACCCAGCATATGCTCAAACTCCGAGCATGACTGAGTTCCTTTTTTTGTGTTGACATTCCTCAAACCCACAAGACCAACATCTCACTTTTCGTAAATCAGTTACGCAAACAAAGTCCCTTCTTAATCAAGTCATTTACTTGTACATTTGCACAGACTTGGAATATGTGCAGTGAAAATTACTGTTACAATATTACTTGTGACCTTGGTGTTTCAGGCCCATTCATCTGTCTTGCACTTTGCAAACTCCCCTCTGGATACTGGGCCAATACAATGACACAAAGCCTTGTTGTTCATTTAAAACTCTTTCCATTGAATTATTTCTGATAAGATATGAGAGATATGACAAATCCTGGTGTTTTCGAAAGAAGGAAAGTAACACAAATAAAGCACAATTCCTGGAATGACCTTTATTTAAAACCAGATTAAAGGCAGTGCTTTGTGCCTCCATATTGCATCTATCCTGTTTATGACGTATAAAGTACATTGTCTAAAGATGCATAGTAGCTGCATTAATTCATATGATTTTGTGTTTCCTTTCAAATCTGCTAAAAAACTGTTTCTAAAAATAGGCTCAGCTTATAAATTGTCATAGTAGTGGTAGGAAAATGTAGATTTGTGTAGTATTTTTTTGTTAACTTATTATATATAGTGTTTCTGAGGTTGCTTCTTCTGGTTTACATGATGTCTTGCTGGTGCTGTGTGGACTCGCTGACAACCTGAGGAGGAGAGAAGAGATATTGTAAATTGCTATGAAGGAAGAAAAAACATATTCATTATGTATGCTAAGGGCTGCAGTGTGTTGCAGATCACAGGTGAGAGGATTTTCTATCGGCAGTGAAGCAGGTGTTGTTCAGAGCGAGGTGCTGTGCAGGAGAGGAACAGTAGCCACTGACAGCGAAGCTTCTTGTTCACGAAAGCCAGTGTGGAGGGTTATAGTTCACTCTATTCACTCTAGTGTCTATGTGGGATCAACGCAAATTATAAGATTACTAGAGACTACAAATGTTTAGCTAAGGTTTCAATATACTCTCAGTAGGATTCTAAACAGCTGAAATAAATGGGTGCAACAGTTGTGTGTTTTGGGGGCTGATAAGTGTACTGTGTGTCATGTATACATATAAATATATAAATATATATATATATATATATATATACTGTATGTAATGTGTGTGCTCAAACCTCGCCATCACGGGTCTCGATGGTCTTGATGAGAACAGTCTTCTTGGAGTGAACCTCTGAGGAGCGCTGATGCTGGGACTCAGGACTGGTCTCTGTAAGAATACATTCACACAGCTCTTACACTATTTCATAAAATCATAAAATGAGCTAAACTACAGCTACTCATTCAGTCTGATGACATTAGTTTATTGCTCTTAAAGGGATAATTGGCTTTGAACATTAAGACATGCCTTGCACATTAATGGGGCAGCCTGTGGAGGTAGTATGACTGGCACTTAAAAGTGTAATATTAAAACTCATATTCAAAATCAATGGCACTAATGAATCATGGTTGTACCTAGTACAGCATCCTTAATTACCCCCTCATTGTTTTCATTTAGGCAGCCACAAAATGGAGCAAAGGGAGGCATCGCAGAGATTAATTGCACTTTTGGACTGTTAATACATCAAGTGAATGGGTTAGGCTGTGTGATTATTGATGTGTGGCTTGTTGATGATTGCCCCTGTGAATGAAAGAGAAAATTAAGCTTTTTGATATGTCATTTACCACCACACAGTGGTCAGAATGTGTAACTGCAGGTACGCAACATGTAATGCCCTCAAAATAGCACCCACCATATACAGTCACAAGCTATATTTAGTTTTTTTTATCCCCCCCGTTGACTCATCTGGAATGTAAAATGGATTTTGTGGGTATTTATGTGTGAAGGGAAGAATGGGTACTGTTTCTCCCACCTCTGAAGCCAATGGAGGAATATGCAGACTGGACAGGCACATTGGTAGTGATCCTGCAAAAAGGAGAAACACAAAATTCAGCATTACAAGCCAGTGACATGAGAATAGAAATTCCACACTTCAGTGGAAGAAGTTATGATAGCCTTGAGACAGATAACTTGAATCTTGAGCTGTCTTACTCTACCCACATACAAATGTTCACACACATACCTGCTCTCCTCTCCCTCCAGGAGCTTGCGATAGGTAGCGATTTCAATATCAAGGGCCATCTTCACATTGAGGAGGTCCTGGTACTCTCTCAGGTGACGAGCCATATCGTCCTTTAAAATCGATGCATAAAAGGTTTAATTGTCTGCTCAAACATGAATAAAATCAACAGGAAAAACTGCAGTAAATGCACAGACAGTGTTCCCAGGTTTATGGACTAAATATTATTACCTTCATCTTAGCAATGTCTGCCTCCAGCCGTGCAATAGTGTCCTGGAAACCAGAAGCCTCACGGCCCATGCGATCCTCCATGTCTCTCATCTGGCGCAGCAGAGACTCGTTCTACACAGGAACAGAGGCATGAATTTAGCAGTGAAGAAGAGATAGAAAGATGGAGATAAGAACTGTGTGTCGAGACAGATAGTAAGCACATTAAGAAAGAAAGAAAAGCCACAGTGAAAGATACTAAAAACGTGGAATAAACTCAGAGGTGCTGTAGTCAATACTCACAGTGCCCTTGAGTGAGTCGATCTCACAGGTGTAGGACTGGATCTGGTGCCTGTACTCCATGCTCTCCTGCTTGGCCTGACGCAGTGCATCATTGTTCTTATTCACGGCCTGGTTCAGATCAGTCACCTGAGGAGAGAGGGGATGAGGTTTTAGCAGTGCAACAGCAGAAAGAGACAGATTGTGTGTGTGTGTGTGTTGGTGTGTGTGTGTGTGTGCTCCCATGTTACCTTAGACTTGTACCATTCTTCAGCCTCTGAAATGTTCTTGGCGGCGATGCCCTCATACTGCACACGGATGTCCCTCAGAGCAGCAGTCAGGTCAGGTTTAGACATGTCCATCTGGATCTGCACCTGAGTGTCTTGCATCTGGCTCTGCAGCTCACGGATCTCCTGCAAGATGACAAGAAAACATTTTAAGTAGGTTATAAAGAAGAAAGGAAAGTATTTTGCAAGAAACAGATAAAGAAAGAGAGATTAAAGTTCTGGTCTGAAGCTTGTGTGTCCTGACACTGAGGCTCATAAAAGGGAAGGTTTCAAGCATAAATCAATGAAAATGAGGGTAGGGAATCTTACATCAAGGACATTTACATAATTATGTAGAAGTAATTTGCTCTGTGGTGCATTGATGCAACATTACTAAAACATTATCAGAAATCAAGAATAGCACAGGACTGGTTTAACTCTGTGAAACTAGAAGTTTCAAATTAGTAAGCTTTGATCCAACTCAGCTGTTTTCTGGTCCAACCAAAAGATATAAATAGCTTAGCATCTGTTCACATGCACACAGACACACACAGACACGCACAACAGCTGACATGCCCTCTTCAACCAATCAGCAGTTCAGCATTTCTGAGAGGTCAACGTTGAGGAAGAGAAGACAAAATGACAAGCACGGACCTCAACTGTGCTGACGTGCCTTTGATGTCTGCGTGTGAATGTGCACAAATGTGTCTATTGCACTCTCTGCATTTGCTTTGCATTAGAACAAAACGGACAGATAGTTAGATTTTTGTACAGGGAGACTGAAGGTGTGTGTGTGAGACTGTGTAAATGTGCATAATGAATATGTTTAAACATCCGTGGGTGTGTTTAAGTGTGAAATATTTGATACATTGAAGAGTTGCATGCCTACAGAGGCTCAGATATATCTAATATTACAGTCTAACTTTACATTAAGTTGTTATATGATACAGTACACACTACTCTACTGACATACATAGCGCATAGACATACTGTAGGGGTGGTGGTAGACAAAAAGAATTTATAGACAAATAAACAGACCTCTTCATGGATCTTCTTGAGGAAGGCAATCTCCTCTTGCAGGCTCTCAATGCGTCTCTCCAGGTCCAGCCTGGCCAGAGTGGCATTGTCAACATCCTGAATACAGACACAGAAATGAGAAAAAATTATAGTGACAACAGAAAAGGTAAAAATGCGTAAGGAGAGCAACAATTTGGAGAGGAAGAAAGTGGTTGATGACGATGACGGTTGATGATGAGATGAGAAGGGAAATTGTGCATGGATGAAGTGTTTCAGTTTTTACTATGAGGATAAAATGACTGAGGATTGAGATATAAAGTTGTGATTTAATGGAAATAGAAGACGTACAGCTCTGAAAGCAGAAAGGTTGTTCTCAGCCTCTTCCTTCTGATGAATCTCCTCCTGCAGTCTGGAAAGAGCAGTAGACAGAGGAAAAAAACAAAAAAAGAGGAAAGTTGAAACATAAGTGAATACAAACACAACAACTGTGTTTAAGAGCATGCCTCTTCTCCTGGGACCAATTACTTCACAGATAAACTAGTTACTAACTCTCATTCCTCCAGCCTCCAGCCTCCTGATCCCTGTTCTTTTTGGCTGCCAGTGTATTTACAAGAATATAACTGACTAGACAATGACACATCATAGTCTAACTTTTATTAGTATCCATATTCAACCAAACACGCACACACACACTTGTGCAATTGCTCTTTGAGTCCTAAAGCTGTGGTGCAGCTGCTGTCACACTGTCAGAGCCAGAAGGGTAAAAGTGAGAAAGGAATGGAGGTTTGCCCTTGGCTGGTGATGTTTCCTGAATTAGCATTTCACTATGCACCCTGAACAACTGGAAAATGCGTAATAATCATAGTATACATATGATAGGCGTATTACTACTAGGTAGTCTACCTACTAGTATAGTTATAGTAGTAGTTATTATATATAGTAGTATAAGCCGGATAGTTATAGTATATACATATATGCAATGCATAAATGCAAAGGGGTTTAAAGTCACTGGTTAGTAATTTTGTTGTAAGTTTGGTACATGTGAATTTAACAGCTTTGCAGGTTTGAATGAGGGAAATGTTCCATGGAAAGCGGATGTCTTTTAACAGGTGTGAGTCAGGCGACATGGTCATCAATTTCACATCCTGTGTGGTAAATTTAATTTCTTTGCTCAAATATGTGGCACAGTTGGATGGCACTTAACACTTATGGACAGACAGTCTTTATGATATTGAACAGAGTTAATTCACTCCACAGGTCATTTGCAGAACACCTTTTAATCCGTGCTAGTCCCATTAAGAGCCCTCTAGTCCTTGCAGTACCTTGTTTTCATTGCTGTTGTGTGTTTGGCAAATTTTACTTTTAACTTTCTGCAGGTACAGCAAAATGCCTTGCAGCGATACACAAATTAGTTTTTACACTATATAATTTGATTGCTGATGCTATCTGTAAATCCATTCTATAGGTGTGTATATGTACTGTACTGTATATGTAAGTGTGTGTGTGTGTGTGTGTGCGTGTATGCCTTGTAACTGTTGGCAGGCAGGTGGTCTCTGCGTATTTTGATCTCAGTGGGAGCAGCAGGTGCTTTGGCAAGCCTCACTCAAGGCTGCAGGCAACAATTTAAAAAGGGCTGATGGAAAGAAAGTGAAGTGTGCACGTTTGTGTGTGTGCTGTGTGTGCTTTGTGTGTGAGTGTGTGAGTGTTTTTCTATATACACTTAAAGTCATGTTAAGTGATGTTGCTTGCTGTTGCTGTGAAAGAAAGTCTAAATTCAAAGAACTGACCTACTAGCTACAAATAGACACTCACATCACCTCTCTCTCTCTCTCTCTCTCTCTCTCTCTCTCTCTCTCTCTCTGTCTCTCTCTCTCTGTCTTTCACACACACGCGCACACAAGCAAGTATAGATTCACAATCATAACAGACCATGTGTGTTCATCTGTTCATTTCCGTCAGTCCACTTCTCTCTCTGTCTGTCTGAAACTTTATCTGTCTGTCTGTCTGTCTGTCTGTCTGCCTCAATTTAATTCCTATGAGCCGGCAAGTCTCGCTCTCTCTCTTTTCATTTTTCTCTGTTATGTCTCTTGTGAATAAATTATAAAACACCTTTTGTAAAAAGCTGGTAGACTGTAACACTCATTGAAGTGTAGCTGTTCTCAAGACTCTCCTTTATTTCTTTGCTGTTTCTCTTTCTTTCTCCAAAACAGAACCCTCTGGAAATCAGCGAGTTGTCTTTGATGCCACATGCTTGGCTTTTACTTCTTTCATTGTATCAACTAGGTGAACTACCACTTTCCTCTTCCTTTCGGTTTCTCCCCGTTTTCTCTTCCTGTAACATCTAGCAACATGTCACTCTGTTTTTCTGATGTAGACCAGCAGTTGCCAACCTGTGGGTCGAGACCCCCCAGGGTGTCTCAAGAAAAGCTCTGAAGGGTCATTAGATGAGAATTAAGTTTTGAAGACTTTTCTCTAATATTTATGACATTACTCTTTGGTCTCTTATAGACATTAAACTTGCGAGTACAAATTTCTTAGCTTTAAAGGGTCACAAGCCACAAGGTTTGAGAACCCTTGATGTAGTCAGTTGTACTACCCAATAATATGAGTGCCGTGCCCTGTCTAAACTATTTAGTTGGTGTTACCTTTCTGGAACAGTTAAAATCGGCTTCTTGGCCAAAGTCCGTCTGTGTCATGTGTTTTTCATTCCACTCTTTTTCATCATTCTCTCTCACTCTTTAATGGTGCATACACTGGTACAGTTCAATCCAACCACTCATTCTGTCATCCTCTAACCTACCTGAGCTTAAGTTTCTGCAGGTCATCACCCAGGTTGTCTCTCTCCACCTCCACTCGGGCACGCTGGTTGGAGATGGCCTCTATTTGTCTCCTCAGCTCCCTCATTTCCTCCTCATACATCTCAGCAACGCGCCCGGGACCCTCGCGGCCCCTCAGCTTCTCAATCTCCGCTGTCAGTGCTGCATTCTGCTGTTCCAGGAAGCGCACCTTCTCGATGTAGCTGGCAAAGCGGTCGTTGAGGTGCTGGAGCTCGGCCTTCTCATTGGTCCTTGTGTTGAGGAAGTCCTGGTTCATGGCATCGGCCAGGTTGAAGTCCAGTTTCTCCCCAGAATAGGCGCGCATGGCTGTAGAGGAACCATACCCTGCTCCCCCAGCACCAGAGGACACCCGGTAGGCAGAATAGGAGGGAATGCTGGCACCCTTGACCTCATAGATTCGGGAGGACATGTGGCTTGAAGCAGAGCTGCGGCCACCTCCTGCAGAGGAGAAGAGGGAGGACATTGGGGATGACCCGACGCCAGAGCCGAAGGTGCGACGGTATGAGGAGGCTGACTGGGCTGAGGACGAGTAGGACTTGCTCATGGCTGGTTGACTGTTCGGGTTGTCTTGTGGTTTGATGGAGCCGCTTGAGGAGATGAGACCCAACTGTCCCACTGGGCAACTGGGAGAGAAACGAAGTGAAGAAATGTCAGACACTGAGCGCAGCTATTTGTAGATTTACCACACCCACTCTTACCCTGACCCCTCCTCTCTGTCCCCCCTCTGTGTCCATTCACCCCGTCTGTATTCCCATTACCGCCTACTCCACCCTTCCACTGTGGCTCAACCCCATTTTTCTTTAATTGATCACTTTGTCACCATTTGAAATTTAGCCCCCAACCTGAAAGATGGAGCCATTTTGGAAGATTACTCGATGGGTTTGGGGATTGGGGAAACACAATGGAGATGCCATTCAAATATTAGCAGAAAAAGCTCTTCCATTCCCACTGTAGATTATTTTAGTCTAATTATCTTAAAAGTATAAATGAGCATTAATGGGGCTTTCTGAAAACATTTTCTTTTTTTATGTTTTAGTCAGTTCATTGCAGTATCTTGATATGTCATCCAGAATCCTCCAGGCCTTTCCTCTATGTCTCCTCCCCCTCGCCAGCCACTCATCATTTCTCCAGCCTTTTTCTTTTCTCATTCCTCTCCCCATGTCGTGCCTGTTGCCAGCTCTCGATTCAGCTGTCGAAGGGTCTGGTTTCAAGTGCTGGAAAGGGCGGAGGCCTTCTGTGTGTGTGTGTGTGTATGTGTGTGTGTGTGTGACCAATGATTGAGTGAGTGAGTAAGTAAGTAAGACAGTAACTCAGTCTCTGCAGTTGTTACAGAGAAAGTATAGGCTTGTTTCATAAACACTATCTGTATCCCACATCCAGAGGGGAAAGTATCCACTGCGTTTCAGTCTACAGCCTATATCTCAATAGACTAAAATAGATCACATCCCAATAGCTTCACATGTTTGAAATAGCCAGGGCATTCTTACTGTAATTCAGTGTATGTGACCTTAATAGTGCGAAAGAAACTGCATCATAAAAGCACACTCCTCACATTTATGGACACACGACACATTAATGATGACATCTACTTCTGAAAACCCTATTAATTCAATCCCTTCAATCATATCATCAAATCAACAATTTACACTTTTTGGTGTCCTGATGGTGCACAATATGATTTAACTTATATAATGTCTGAGTGACTACCCTGCCAGTAACTACAACAGAGTTAGGTATTTACCCTTGGTTACATGAGGAGCAGTACAGTTTGACTGATGTTTGCTGTTGGGAAGGTCACTCATTCTTAACTGGACTCACACGCAATAAGAGTGGGTGCACAAATCTATGTAGATCAGACCTTCACTATGTGGTTAAATGCATCACTTTAATATTTTGTAACAGTGTACAGGAATTTACAGGATATAGCAGTTTGTGTGTTTATTCAAATGTGTCTCCCATGTGAAGGCAAAAATTCAGTCTCCACAAAGTTAGCCATCATTTTTTGATTAAAGTTAGATTACAAGGTTAAAGCTGAATTAATGGCATATTATCAACTGCAACTGCCTGATTACAAATACAGCAGACACACAGTAACATTAGCATGTATTTCAGCTAATATGTTGTCCACTCTAGTCTATTTTTGGTCGCTTAACTTACTTATTTAGCAAAATTTCATCTGTTTGCCGTTTTGTGCTGGGCAGCTCGCATTCAGTAGGTTAATTGGACATTGGTGAAATTTCACAGTTGTGTGATAATTCTCTGAGGGTTTGTTTTTACATGCAACCCTTTCACATTACATATTTGATTCCATGTATTCCAAGTATTAAAAATATTATATATATTTAAGCTTAGGCAATGAGTTTAGCTCAGGTATTCCTCCATGAAATGAAAGTATTTAAGTACAAGGTCCTTAGCAGTAGTACTACAAGTTGTGTGTGTGTGTGTGTGTGTGTGTGTGTGTGTGAGTATGTAAATGAATGATGTTGGTCTATAACAGACAGACATTACTCATGTCAGACACTTAGGGCTGCAGCTCAAATCCAGTCCAGACTTGTCATGAATCTCTGCCCTGCCCAGTGTCATAGGACCTACTGTGTATACACGTGTTGGTGGTAATGATAATGATAATGATGATGGCGATGATGATGACTCTAGTTCTGTATGATGCATAACATTCCTCTGAGAGCTGACATATCATTTGCTTGACTTTTACATTTAAAGGCCTTGCACAAACACTCAGGTGTTTCCAATTAACCCCTGTTGATTGCACCGTCAGATTAAACTTTGGTGGAACTACACTTGGTACTGAATGTCACAAAACTCTATGGATATGGACCACTAAGAATAATAATAGGGTAAGATGTTCTGCCCTAACAGGTGCAACCAACTACGTAGTCCTGAGAAGAGGTCTCATTAGGCAACATAAGTGAAAACACCTGTTTGGTTGGTACATTGCTGTGTAGAGCCTTTAATTAAGCATTTTCATGCTTCTTACGTCTCCTACAGTCTCACAATACCCAAACAACAGTTCTATGATACTTTCAGCAGAACCTGTTGTCACTACTACTAAGTGTTAAGATATCTACTATTTTACTGGGCAACCCAGAAGTGACTGTTTGCTACCACTGAAGCATTAAAATGTAATGGGAATTTCCAGCGTCCCAGTCAAGGAGCTTTAAATAATGAAACAACACATATTACTTCACAAAATGTTCAGCTGACACAGCAAGTCACTTACAGTGTAAGAGAAGCTTCTTTCTCTGTCATGCACACACACACGAAGCTCAGCACAAGTTGAAGCAGTGAGACCTTTTCGTTGTGTCTCATCCATTCACAATTCTCTCACTCTCTTTCTTAATCAGCTATAAGCGTTTACTCCTTCAGTTAAACCAATCAGACTTAGCCACAGTCTCCTCCAGCCAAGCATGTTGCTGCTTTAAACTTTAAACTTTGAACCTGTTCTCCTTTCAGCTGCTTCCAGCTGTCATTTAAGTGTGAAATCATTGCAACCCTCCTCCACCACCCATTCACCTCCAGTTCATCATATCCAGTGTTCATCAGGGTTTCCTATACTAATCACAGCTTCACCAACACCTTCAAATACAATGACTTCACAATGTTGTCTAATAGCCAAAGACTTTTTACATTTGTCATTTTCATTGTGCACATCGATTAAATATATTTGTTGTCTCTCCTGATTGAAATCCCTACACACAGCCACAGCCACGCTTTTATCAGGTGTGTTCAGGCTGAATGCAAAAAAAGTATTCAGACAAGGCGACACAACTGCATATAACGTTAATGAAAAGATTCGGGTGAGCATGAAATGATGTCATGTATGCTCTAGGTGGTGCAAATTGTGGCAAGAAACCATTTGTGTGGGTAGGAAATGTTTTTCAGTAACTTGAGCAAATCATTTGTAATTATTCTGATGATGTATAAATGAATTTAAAGAGGCAACTGGAGTGTATGTATATGCGTGTCTATGTGTATGCGCGGGTGTAGAGTTCAGGGAGGGTTGCCGGGGATGGGAGGTTTGTGTGTGGTCATGCATTTATTTGCATTTCACTGAGCCGTGTGTGTCAGCTGCTAGTGGTGTCAGCTCTATTTTTAGCTTTTCCATTTAAACTCTGTTATCCAACCACTTTCCCAAAGGATCATGGCACTGAAGACAGAGCCTGACATGTCAATAAAAATAAGAATGATGCTGCTTTTACCGACATGCCCGATAAATATAGCCGCTCACGATCAAACTCTGATATCAATTATCAAATTTGCAAAGTGACTTCCTTTCTTTGCCCTGTTGTGTACAACATAAAACAATCCACATGGATGCCAGAGAGACAAGAGATTGTTGAACACACTGTCTGTCTCAGAGTTTCAAGCCCGACTTCAACAGTCACTTTGTATTCAGTGTTCGTTCACATCTCAAAAAGCTGTCTCTTCACAAATATTTTACTTTAA
The DNA here is from genome assembly GCF_004916995.1 of Morone saxatilis. Taxonomy (NCBI): domain Eukaryota; kingdom Metazoa; phylum Chordata; class Actinopteri; family Moronidae; genus Morone; species Morone saxatilis. The sequence goes on along the minus strand of NW_023340095.1, from coordinate 11,211,813 downwards.
ATTTGAGGGGGTGTACTAGATTGGACTCAAAACCTATTTCAATTACTATTATAACCAGGTCTGATGAACTGCATGTTTGTTTTTAACTTCAGCCATGACTGTAGAATCAGGGCCCTGTTATAAGTTTAAAGTAAACCTTACTAACATTCTATCACTGTCCCAAAACAATTTTGATAATGTAAAACTGATTTGTATGTATGTATATACTTTATCATCAGGCAGTTGTTCTGTCCTTTGTGGGTCTGGGAATCCAACACTTGTCAGGCCACCTTCCAAGACTATGACTTGCTTTGTTCCAGCGCCAAAGGCCCATGTGAGCCAGATAAGATCCCTGAATAGACTTGGGCAGAAAAACTTGAACACGCATCATATTTTCACTCCAGAGTCTTGTGGAGTTTTTTTATATAACAAAGGCTCCGTTTTGGACTTAAAAGAAAGTGTGACACCAATAATAACTTCTAAAGGTTTCAGGTATGAGTTTAAAAGTCACATGTTAAAACTGTTGACGCAGACAATTTCCCATCCCACTGCACTCATACACTGTATACCAGAAAATGTGAAGGGCTTTTCATTGCCACAGATGATGTGAAATGACCTGATATGAGCATGATGTGACTTGACTGTGTTATCTGCTGATGTGACTGGAGCAGTCATCCTGGAGTTCCCCAGCTGAAGACCACATCATCGGCACAGGACAGAACATTTGTACAGATGAGTTGCCTAACAACCCCAGACACAGGAGCAATACCTGACCTGCAGCCTAGAAAAAACGCTCTTAAATTAGCATCCAGTTCCCAGCATGGCTGGCAAACACATAGACACATGCAAGTCTGAAAATATCAATAGTAGGCCTACATAGCAGCCACATTTATTTTTGGCAATAGGATGCAAGATTGTAATGTAAAAATACCAGCAGTTCTTTCCCTAACTTGCATTTTGTTTTTTCCCTCACCATCAGTGTAATATACATCAACATTTTAGTACATTTAGTAGATATCATTTAGCTAAAATTACATTAATTAAGGCATAGTAAAAGTTAAATTTATCATGTCCATGACCCAAGGGTGGGGAATCTGGGACAGCGTGGGGGGCCTCTGGCCTGTGGAATGCCAGGGGCAGTCAGGAGCCAAGCAGTGTGGATAACATGACGGGATAATGGCATGATGAAATTGTTTAAAATTACTTTTTTAACCACCAGACATAAGAAATTAAGATAACTAGATAAACTATGGTGTTTTAATATGACATAAATAGTGTATATGGGGGGTTCAGCTGGTTTCATCCTTCATTTACACTGAACACAAGTTGCCCGGCAACCGACCAAACACACATACACACATGCCAATGAGCTGTCACACAAGGACGAAAGGATGAGAGTACAGGAGAGAGGAAGAAGGAGAGGTAGATAGGCAGAGTGTTTGTGTATGCAGTATTTGTGTTTGGACATTTTGTGATTGCATGCAACTGTGTAACATGGAAACCAGAACAACTTCATTTACGAGGAAACTTGTTTCAGATCTATTTTAGGTCTATCTTAGGACCGATATGATATCAAAGGCCGGTGATGACTTAATCTGTCTGATTTGATGTCCATGTGATTCATGAGTCACACTAGATAAAAAGGTTACTTCCGGTTTTAAAACAGTCCAGTTGCCCCAGACTTCTGTCAGTAAAATGAGTGCTGCTTTATGAGAGGACAATGCACAACTTAACATTCAGTATGCTGCTCTTAGATGCGTAAGCGATGCTAATCCCATGACATTTTCATACATTCATTGGATGCTGCCAACGGTATGCCAAGGATAGAATCACTCTGTGAATATCAGAACCAAAGCCAAGATTCTGGTCTTCCATTGGCCGGTCTGTACATCTGTTAGTTTGCTTAAATTAAAAACTAAGCACGTTTTCAAAACTTTTCGGGAACGGCAAAACCTTTTTCTTTCTAATTGCATTTTTAATTCTTTATCAAGTTCAGAGCTGTAATTTCTATCATTTAATTATATTTTTAGTCCTATTATTCTCTAGGATGGGGTTGTGGACATCTGTTATATCATATAGCACCTTCCATCACAGCAGTGCTCAATGCACATGATGAATGCAGACTGAATACTAAGGGACATTATTATATATACATTTCATAAAGCTTTTATCATGTAAATACTACTTGCTATTCTTCCTCTTCTTGTTGTTGTTGTTGTTGTTCTTCTTCTTCTTCTTATTATTATTATTATTAGTAGTAGTAGTAGTAGTAGCATTTTTATATCCTCCTAAAGTCTATAACTATAATAAAAACAAAGACAGCTAAATAATTTAATAAGGGTGTATGTTTGAGCAACCTTGTAAAGCTTAGGACATAAAAAGTTTGGACATGTCTCATGTAATATAATTAAAATTTTATGGCTGTATAAAACAAGGCTTTACACTACCATCAAATGTATAGTTGATGGTAGTGTAAGGAGAGGAGATGGTATGTAAGATTCAAGATTCATTATGAATTCTTAAAGGAAATTGAGGAAGTTGAGTATTTGCAACAGTAGCTGCTGCACCTCTTTCAAACTAAGGAGGCAGCATTTCCACCAATTGGTTTTCAGACACAAGAGGGAGCAAGAGGACAACTAGACAAGATGAACTGCTGTCACCTCAGTGGAAGTATCCGCTCTCTGCCTCATTCAGTGCATTTCCAATTAGAAGTGATCAACTAAAATGAATGATACCGTTACTGCACCTTCAGCCTGGATAAAAGTGTCCATGCCAGACTGAGAGACAATAGGACAAATCAATGTTATTGCATTTGGGGATGTCTACTAAATCACAATACACTATTATATAATATTTTAATTCTAATTATTAGATCAGCCTAAATGTCTAGTTTCCATATATTGTCTCGCAGCCCATTGTGGTCTTACCTGGGCTGAGGTGAGCTCTGCATGTGTAGGGCCTACAAGCATGATGCTTTCAGGTGACTGTTGTTCCCATCCATCCATCCATCCCTCCACCCTTCCTTCACCAGTTCCATGAATCTTATGAGGGAAAACAAGTTAATCTTTAAAAAATGTTAGACTGTATAATACATTTTCGTTTCATCACCAAGTACAGTTACAGTTCATGTGAGATGCAGGAAATTACACCTGAGACAAATCTTAAATCTTAAGAGTTTAATACCACTGTTTATTTAAAATAAAAAGAGACTTGGATTAACACACCTGCAGGCTGCTTCGTGGGATAGTTGCATCACGTTTTGTGTGCATACTGGCACGTTTAAAAGAATGAATGCATGACGTTTGTGGATAGGTGGGATAAAACTGAACGCCTTCACCCCCACCCCTCTGTTTCAAGGCCGTGATGACGTAGATACACGTCGGTCCTGTTCAGATTCTACGTCACTGGGGCGCCCTAGTAGCTCACCTGGTAGAGCTGGACCCCCATGTGCCAAGTCCCTGCTGTATGCGCTTTAATCCGACCTGTGGTCCCTCGCTGTGTGTCATTCCCTCTCTCTCTCTCTTCCCTTTCCTGCATCTATTCAGCTGTTCTGTCCAATAAAGTCAAAACGCCTTGAAAATATATATATATAAAAAAGTATTCTACGTTAGTTCCGCACTCGTGCTTTCGTGAGTCGATACTACGTTGCGCGTCCACAGCCTGACCCTCCTCCTCCTCCTCCTCCCTCCATCATCCCTACGCCCCGCCTATTTCCACTGCGAGGAATTAGTTTTTTCAGCCCTTTAATAAATATTTTTCCGTCACATGGGCTCTCTGGGTGCAGTGTGAGCTGTCGACACTGGCTGCAGCTCCTTTGAACATTATGGGGATTTGAAAGAGGGACCAAAGCGAAGAGGACTCCGCATCTTTCTCTCTGCATCTCCTCCGCTGCTGCGAGGCATCAGAGGATCATGCAACACCTTAAGCCATGGCGAGCTCTGCTCCTTCTCACCGTGCTGTGCCAACCAGGAACCTCAGACAAATACGGTAAGATGATGATACTGATGGTGGCACGGTCCTCCCCAGAAATCACTAATATTTCCACAGGTTACATTTTGTGTCTAAGTAGCTAATGACTTTATCATGATCTCATCCGACTGTAGGATACTTTATCCCCCTTGGCAATCGCTATCATGGTCCTGTAATATTCCAGCAGAGACACCACTGTATTTATGTACCGCCTTAAGGGACTGTACTTGTGTGTCTCTCCCAAAATGATCTGAAATGAACTGTAAATGATTTGCCATTGAGAGATGGGCTCTGTGTGGGTAAATTAAGTCTAATGAGATTAAACTGAGGCGGAGGATGGATGGAGGATGCAAAGAGTGATAGAGCAGATAATAACTAGTCTAGTGAGTGTTTTATTTATTTTTCTTGAACAGCATTTTAGGGAATTATGACCTGTATCATGGCACCAGCGCTCCGCATGCTGTTATTGTCGTTGTGGTTTTAGAGTAAAAAAAGTAGACTGCAGAATGATGTTTTAAACATGAAATAAGAGACAAAAGGTTATGTGTTCCCAAATTGTATGTGCTATCAAACACTGAAGACAGCTTTTAGTCAGAGATATACTGTAGGTTTCTTATGTGCTGAATTAAAAAAATACATAAGGAAAACATTCAGTTTCCTACATTTTAAAAATGTGTTTACTGATGTCTGAACAGCGTCTGCTCATATTTCACCCTCAAGAGCAGAAATGGCAGCATCATTAGCAGTATTAGCTGCTATGTTAATATTATTGACAATGGCAACATTAGTAGCTTCAATTTGATCATTTCATATTGATTTTTGATTAATTTTCTTTTTGTACACTGATGCATAGAGCTGGTATACACTGATGCAACAAGTGAACTATTACATCCCCTATCCTTGGTTTATTTGCAGACAAACATTAAAAAAGGTTTGTTTGTCTGACATGTGTAGGTGGAGATTTGTGAAGTATGGAGGGAATTCAGTGAGTAATTCAGTGAGATTGAAAAAAGGCCATATGTTATTATCTCCCTCAGGTTTTCTCCAACAAAAACAAGTCGGCACGATTTTGGTTGGAACAGAAGGGTGGCCACCCCCATCCTTTCCCCTCTGCCCTGTATATATTAAGTCATTTGAATTATCCAAAGCATGTTTCTATGTTTTATTACTTCTTAAACAGCTTAGGAGCAATTGATCATGGTTTATTTTAGACAAAATGTAAATATTAAATACTTCAAATAACTATAAACCTGTCTGCTGTGTTGCTATATTCTTAAAACTATTAGTGTGAACACTGAAAATTGAACATTAAATGCATGTGAAATAAAGTTATACGTTTCTAATTAAAAACCATACATCATTGAGATAACCTAACAATGAACAATGGACAGCTACTTTGCAGGTGCCTTAGATTTCAGCACCATGGATAGAAACCAGTGTTGCTTCCCTTTGTCAGTTCATCCATTCACACCTCCTTGTTTCCATCTCCGTTTTTTCACACATGCATCCATCCATCTGTTAATTTGATTAGCCATCCATCCATATTTCTGACTGTCCATCGTCACACACACACACATGATATGAGGTTACCGTTAGAGATGATATCTCTGCAGCCGGTGGTTTTCCTAAGGATGGATGTCCTGTTGCTATGACAAACACCGTATAATCGGTCAAGTTCCGTTATGAAATTAATTGCAGCCTTTGTCCTCTTTTACTGCTGGAGTACCAATTTTTCCATTTTAAATAAAGATAATTGTTCTTCTAAAAAATAATTTTTGTTTGTGCTACCAGTCCAACTGTTTGTCTTGGCAGGATGTAAACTAACAAGCAACTTCTTTCATTTCAAATCTTCTCTATTCAAATGCATTCAGGAAAAACATTCTTTCAACAAGCTTCTCACCTGCCGTCTTTTGCATTTGATTTTGGATAATAATTTGTCATTTCCTCACATACATGTGCACAAACAGATTAGATAACATTTCACTTGTTTTGTGACAAAATTGGATTTTACTTTGGAAAATATGGGCAAAAAAGAGACATGAGCTGTGACACAAGAGAGAAAGACAAACAGAATCCATGCATATGCTGTGTTACGTCCCTTTCTATCACCGGCCACCTGCTCCTTCCCACATTGCCATCCCCTCCAAGGTCTTACTCACCACCCTAAAACAAGAAATAGTGCAACAGCTGAAAATGAAATACCAAACCAGAATGTACAAGAATGACCAGAAATACTAGGTATTTGTGTTCCCTGTTTAATTACAAATGGTATTTTATTAGAAATAATCTCTTCCCTCTAATGAATCGTTTTTTCACATTCACAGAATTTAGGTCAACGTTTTATCTTCAGTCATGCTTATCAAATATATTTGTGGAACCACTGGCAGCCTGTTAATGCAGCAACGTTTTCTGAAGTTCCAGGTTTTATGCTAATGATTGACATCACTTGGGGTGAAGGGGCTTTTTAAATGTCCTTGTGCAATTACATAAAAGTCTTTATAAACAACAAGCACAGCGTAGGTCGGCTTTGACTATGGTAGCGTTTAAATATAAAAGAAAGGATGGTTTTTGGTGCGTGGATTTTTGTTACCACTGTGCAGTACATTTGAGGCCAATTACAATGAGTAAGCCAGGGCTAAGCTCACTTTATTGTGTTCTTATTTAAATCCTCTAAATGTGAGTTAAAGCAGTTGTTGCCATGGAAATTGCTGTGAAAGATTTTACTCTGAGTACCTGTTAGCCCTCTCTTTGTCTTTTACCTCAGGTTGCCTGTTTGAGAGAAAACTGTGCACGAGGGATCAGTTCTGCTCAGATGGTGAGTACAACACACACACACAAACAGAAACACACACACAGAGAAACACACAGAAACACACACACATACAAACAAACATACATCATCTCTCTCTTGAACTTAAACATTAAACTTTTAAGACTGGCTACTTTCTTAATCCTTTCTGTACCTCTACAGCATTTTAAATTATTAATCCTGCAGCTGGACACACACAAACACACACACACACACACACACACACACTATATGTCACTGGTAGCATATCGGCACAAAGACTGTGTATGAAAATATATAAACACGAGTCAAGGATTTTTCTTCTCTCAGCCCCATGTGTCTATTGCTCTCCGTCACTTGCCCATCTCCCTTTCCTTGACTTTATCTAAGCCCCTCCCCCGCCCTACTGTCTCCATGGCAACACTGACATCATGGTGAGGTCGACACCCCCACAGTTGTTGTGCTAATACAGCGATGAGTCACTGACACACACTTACGCACTTCTCTGTGGAAATTGCACTTACGCACACGCACGACCATTGGACAGAATACAAAATGGATCGGCTCAGGAGCAGACGCTGGGCTATATTTATGCACATCTGTGGGTCTGAGGATAGAACACGGGGGAGAAAGATACTTGGTATAACAACTACTCAAATGTTTTAATGTCTGATGAGTTTAAATGAGCCCTTTGTCTTTCTGACTGTGTGTCTCTTCAAGAACCCACCGTGCAGAATAAGCTGTGGTTGTTCGACATCAACAAATGTTAAGTGACCCAATTTGGGAGGAAAATATAAAAGTCCACAGAGAGTGTAATCACCGCAGTCTCTATAGATGCATACAGGGTGCCCCAAGACTAACACATAAAGAATAACTGTGTTGAGTTTAAATTAAGAAGTCACAGAGGTGTCTGACTGCATGAGATAACTAGGAGCAACAGTAAAATCAATAGAAAACACTTAGAGTCTTTTGGGTCTTCATTAACTGAAGCAACCGCTATCTCATCTATATGATTTATATCTGTCTGTGTTCAGTATAGTCCCCTTGAACCGAGTATTGTACTGTACAATGCATCCCTGTAAGCTGTCTGTAAATTACTGCTTTCACTTGTTGGATGACGTGTTTGTCATCCTAAGCATCAAAGGATTGCAAAATGATCTAAAAGATGCAGTTAACAATGGCTAAAATGTTTGCTGCTGTATTTCTCTGTTGGCTACATTGAAAATATATGGCAGTCACTGTCCATGTCTTTTTGTTCTTCTTTTCAGATGGAAATTTGGCAGTAATTATATTTGTTGTTGGTTGGTTGTATATAGGTTGCTGACGCACCAGGAGCTGAACAGGAGTGTCAATATCAGTTTCAACTCTCTGTGTTGAGTGACGTGCAGACTGATGTGGTACAGGAGGCAGTTCAAAAAAGAAGGAATAAGCCTGCGTGCTTAGCTAAAAAAATAAAGCACTAGATAAGAAACTAAATCTTTCATATGAACAAAACAAAGTTATTTGAATTGGAAATTGATTTCTGACAGTTTATTTTACAGCATTCTGTAAGGTTTATGGCAAGGCAGTGGTGAATCCACAATTGGCATTTGAGGAATAATTTGTCCAAAATATGTACTGATGCCTGCTGGCTGCACAGTACATCCCTCTATCTCTGAAGCAAATCTACAGACTTCAAAGTTTCTTGTAGTTAAAGTCCCTTTCTTTCTCCTGCCTGCTGTCTACTGCTAGTGAAAGGGAATATTGATTATGTCCTGTGTGCCTTGCTGTGGAAAGCGCAGCATCTTTTAGATCCTCTCAGAAGTTGATTATTTGTGTCTGTGACAAGATGTGTGGCTGGCACTGTCCCAGGCAGATTGGAAGTTTTGCAGGTTGTCACTGTCCACTGTCTATAAATTTAGGAGTGTGTAGGCCCTGCTGGTTTGACCTTGTCCTTCTCCAAGAGGATTTGTTTGTGTTGTTGCAGGATTCTCCCCTTTAAGCCTGTTGAGTGTGTTAAACAAAACAACTGTCACTGTCATTGTCAGCTGAGTTTTGTGTGTGCAGGTGTAGCACCCTGACCCTGGACAAGCCACTTGAGGAGGTTTTATGGTTTTGTCATAATTGCCCATAGTAGCAAATACACTGTGGTGCCCCACACAAGTGAATGGGTAAGTATATGAGATCATCAGAGGCCTTAGCTTGTGCTTACACATGTACTCTAGGGGTACGCGGTTCAAATCACTGGATGATTCCTTGTCCTGGATATTAAAATCAATTAGGTTACATTTCATTGAAGGCACTGGGGAAGAAAACCACAAGACTTTGGAAAGATGTGTTCAGGAATAAAGTAAACCATTTATGCATGTCCCTAGTTTGGTTGGCATGACTTTATTGTGAATATGTACACTTTTCTCACACAACTTCCACCTACTGTAGAATATAGCACAGATGCGTGTCACCACAATACATTTGACAATAATCTTTATTTAATTATTATTTATTTATTAATAATTATTATTTATTTATTATTTATAAATCATGTATATATATATATTCTTTTACATTTAAAGGCTTCCCCTATCTTACTCTGAATACTGCTGTAGGTTCCCTGCGCAAAAATGATATCTACAGATATAACCCCAGCTCCAAAAATAGTACCAATCAAGCTGTGCAGTTTGTGGTCGTCTTTCCATTCATCTTCCATTCCTCCTCCTCCTCATCCTCCTCCTCCTCAGGTCCCTCTTCTCTCTGTCATCAGTCAATTCACCAGCAGGAATAAGAGCTACTGTATTTCTACTCCACCAGTGCAATACATTGCCAAGATACAATATCCTGTGTCATATCGCATCACCAACATTAGCTATCTGCAATTCGATTAGGGGGTTTCACTGACTCAGATGGAACATATGTATGGGAACTGTCTTTTGCTGTGTTCAGTGAGGGAAAGATGAACACGTTTGTATCTGTAGACTAAGGATAAACTTGGTAATAACACTAACACAAGGTTAAGACATTTACATGATCATATACCCACATAAAGCGTGCCACTCTTCAATGCGCTGAGTGGTAAAAGCTGCAGTGCTTCCCATAACATTTGTAGCGATACAAACACTTTCATCCTCACTAATCTGTTCAGCATAACAATTCACCGTTTCACTGTGGCAGGTTGGATTGTGTGAGATTTAGCTGGTGTAGTGAAAGACTGGTGACTCATCAGTGCACCAGATAACACAGAGTCTGCACTGCTTTTCTCTTTATTCCCATCACATTGCAGTGTATCTTTCTTTAGCAATCTTCATTTTACTTACTTAGATTTCAAATTGGAAAAAAAACAGGCTTTATTGGTATGATTTGGCATCCCACAATGATAGCACTGTGATAAGTAAGGAGATTCAGATTGTTAATATCTAACTTCCTTGTTTAAACTACACTTTGTGGTGAACGTCTTCTTTCCTCCTGACTCATCTGATGCTGAAGGGATGAACACTCGTAGACCTGCATTGCAATGCAGTGATATAGGCCTTAGAATGATGTATCAGCTTGAAGAATGGATGTGGATTCATGTTGTGTACTACATAATATATACATAAAAAATAGGAGAACAGTTCACAAAAACTAATACTGAACAAATGCTATAATTATTTCTGTTGCCATAAGACCTGCCTGCAGGTTAGCAATTATTTCAAAGGAATTTTTTTTTTAAAACACTGACTTCAGCAGTACCTCGTCAAAAGGAATGTGACAAGCAGTATAAGTGTGTGGGCTGTACTTCAAAACTATGACTCACTGCTGTGGGCTAGTGTGGTGTGGGCTACCGTAAGAATTATGGTTATTACAAAGTACTGTGCTGCACCTCAAGGGCAGCCTCATTAAAATATATTTGTTGTAAAATGTTTTCCGATTTAGCTGGAAAATAAAATAAAATAAAATAAACTTAAATTATGCCTTGTTAAATTTGTTCTCAGAGACTGTATTTCCTATAAGCTTTTTTCACAGCAGGCATTTTCATTTGTCATACTAGGAAAAGCAAAGGTGTTACTAATAACATTGATAATGGCTCTGTTCTGTTCAAGTGTCCCAGTGAGCAATGGCAGTGTGACAGTGAACCAGCATGCACAATACTAAGACCCTGTAACAGAAGCAGATAAATGGAATTCAGCCATCATTATTTTCTTATTTATACCTGTGCTTTTCCTTCTGTGACGTCCATGTGTGATGTCCAGATGTCGCTTATTGTCCCTAAACTTGATTTGGGGCCATGAGTCACTTTAAAAAGAGACTATCCTGGCAAAATAAGACGTTTAACATAGTTCATTTTTATTCATTTTTTATTCATCATTCATCATTTTTGTTCATTCCAGACGGGCTTTTTGGTCAGTGTCGTAGCTCTAAGCAGGACCAGGTTCAGTACCAGGTGTCAGTTCCTGTTCTGAAGAGGATGCAGGAAGTCCTCAAACAGCTCATGCTACAAGGTAAGATAATACATGGAAATAATCGCTACTAAACATTACTTTACAAAACTAAAACTTTGCAAAAGAGTGAATACCCCATTGATCCTAAGTAACTGCGACGGAAATCAACGGATTAGACGATATCTCTTTTGTCATTTTAACTGTTTTTATATATTTTACATTTAATTTTGTAAAATTTCTGTCTAGTTTCAGTCTATAGTCTAATTAAAGATAAAGAAAGTATATTTGTATGATTTAGATTATATTACAGTTAGACACAGTGGTGCTTTGCTAATAAGCACTAAACACAGTACAGCTGAGGCCTGAATGTTTTGCAGGTATTTGGCTATAAACCAAAGTACACATTTTATCCAGATGGTGGCGCTAAAGAAAATATCATGTGGATCACCAAAGTTACTACAAATGATTCCACTGAGGACCATGACTTAAAAAAGGCAATCCAGTAGTTTTTGAGCTATTTTAGTCTGGACCAAAGTTGTGGGTCGACCGACAGACGGAAATGGCCATCCGTAGTAGCCGTTCTACTATCGTGGCTACAAGAATGCATTAATAATGGACTATGCTGAATGAATTTGAATTTGAGTAGCTGTATAGTCACATTCAAGTTTGTTTGGTCACGTACTTAACTAGTAATGATTGTGCTTATTGCACTGTGAACTTATGAATGCTTTATGAATACAGGCAGCAATCCATTCATAAAACGGCCATTTCAACAGAACTCTTATAAGACACAGTATTGATTTCAGAGAATCTCTCTCCGTCCCTCACACACACCACAATCTTGCACTCTCATTCTCAGTTTCTGTGGCTTTCTTTAATTGCTGTGTGTGTGTGTCTGTGTGTATGTACGCAGGCCTTTCCTGGCAAGACGACATCACCCAGTATATTTTGTCAAAGGAGCTGAAGAGAGTTCCCCATACGACCCAACCCTCTAAACCAAACTCCTCTTCCTCCTCCTCTCATTTGTCTCAGTAAGTGCTCTCCAGTTGCAGTCATATTTAGTGAGAGATGCACATTTTACACAAAAACAATTAGTGAAAGGAGTCGATCGATCGATCCATTCATAACCACCCTAAATCATCATTTATTTCCCTCTGGATCGATTCCCTTCCTATCCTAACCTATCAACTCCTGTATCCATCCTAATCCTGTCTTTGTTTCTCTCTGGGTTGCCAGGCCCAAACAGCAAACCCCCCACCACCATAGTTCTAAGTCAGGGTCCACACCTCCTGGTGGCAACTATGGGGACTACATGATTGTTGAGCCTCCTCAGTCCCCGCTACGCATGCAGACAGCCTCCATGGACCCATACACATACCACCAGGTACAGATACACACACACATCTTTATTGTCCAAAAGCAGGTGTGTGTCAACTACAAAACTAGTCCAAGGCATAAGTGTGGTTACAGCAGACAAAAATTCACACATGTAACCAACTCATTTCCCACTAGCACATTGTATATAATCATAGAACATCTTAGAAAACCAAATATAAGAAATTTCAGAAGAATAAATAAAATCTTGGAACTCACATGGTACAATATCTCTCCTAATTCCAGCATAGGTACCAAGATGAAGTAGAGAGATCACTGATTGGGGCGGGAGGCGGTTACGTCCGTCCCTCTTCAAGGTCCCAGGCCAATCAGAGAGAGAGAGAGCGGGAGAAGCAGCTGCTACAGGAGGCCTTGTCTCTCTACCTGGCGTCTGCACAGCCTTCATATCGCCACAGAGGGGCCGGTTCCATGGCTCCCGCAGGTAAACAGGATTTTCAAATTTCCAAAATAAGAAAAAAGCTATAGTGGAAAGAAGACGATTGAAGTATCAGACAGGAAAACACGATAAAAGTACTGGTCTGTCTGGTCAAAAACATGCTGTTGAAAAGGCTTTTTGTAAGCTATTTCTCAAGGAGTTAGATACATTATAACTTAACAATTCTCTTTACCATAGTAACTTATTATGCTATGAGCAGGTCTGCCTTATTATGAAGACTTGGAACTAGAGATACCAGTGGACTATGTGGAAGACTACACCCTAGAGGAGAGACTTGGTACTGCTGGCAGACAACAACAACAACAACAACAACAACAACAACTGCTACAACAACAACAACAACAACAACAACAACTACAACTACAACTACAACAACAACAACAGATGCAGAATAAAAAGGTTCCTCAGGACTTCAACACTCTGTCTGCAAATGGAAATGGTGAGGAAAAGGAACTTAATTTACACGATGCCTTACAGATTCAAGCTATGGATGTACTCACAAAGTGTGCATATCCAGAACGTCCATCCAATTTTTACATACAAGATAAGGCTAACTATCCTATACTGTGTTAGATGGCCTTCTCCAGAGGATGTCAGGAGTCTTGCAGAGGTACGGAGTTGACCCCAGAGAGCTCAGTCAAGAGCAGCTCTACAAGCTAGCCCTCATTCTGCAGCTGCTGCAGGCTCAAGAAAAAACAGGTACAGGCTTTCACTTATAACCTGAGCTCTATTTAGAATATTAAGTCAAACAAAGCCAAACCCCAGTATTGATACATGCTTTTCTAAAGCATAATGTAAGGGTGTGGTGGTATGAAGCTTTAAAATCTATATATATACATGAAGGATAAGAGGTTAAAATTGGCAGCTTACTACCTTTTATAATGACTCTTATACCTTGTGATTTCATTCTATCAATCATTTTGTGCCAATAAAGCAAGTGTTGCCTTTTTCAGATGGCAGAGATCTAAATTTGGAATAACATAACAGTAGATGGGGAAACGATGAAATTGAGTTTTATTGTAGAATTTGTTTAGAAACATCAGTTTGTCTCTCTTAACACAGATCCACCTGAGAAAGACCTCATCACCCTCAAGGAGGTATGTCAGTGTCTATTGTCAGCAGTATTAACAAGAAGCAGACACCTTTTTTTCACTGACAGGTCTTCTATCATTCCCCCCCGTAGATGCAGCTGTTAAAAACAGACAGTGTATCTCATAATCCGGAGAAGCCTGCCCCTGCCCCTGTTCCTGGTCCCCCCGCTGCCCGTCCTGCCCCCTCCTCCGCCTCAGTCCCAGCCACAGCTAAAGCCAAGAGCGCCAGCCTCCCCACTTCTGCCTCCCAGCCTCCGCAGGCAGCTCCTGCCGAAGCTGGACAAGGCCTGAGGGAGCAGGGGCCACCACTGGTTGAGGGTACAGGAGCCAAGGAGGAGTATGGGTACATTGTCACCAACCAAAGGTTAGCATTCAATCAAATTCAGCTTTCAGCTCTTCCATTTATTACAAACAAACTGCAAAACATGAAGCACACCTCTTCCTGTGGAGCCAGTAATTATTCACAGGAAAGGCCTACTTCACTCTGAGAGTGTTGAACAAATGCGGTCATGCCAAATGCATTCATTAAATGACAAAATGTTATATTAATTGCCAGTAAAGAGTGGCAATTTATTAAACATGGTGTTTACAAGGAGGATAATGATGTTTTTCTTTTGTAGTCCCCTGAGTTTATATGATGGAGTGAAGCTTTTGGAGTTGCTGGCTGATAAGATACACCTGACAACCAGCAGCTTCATCAACATCAGGTAACACCCATTATGTGTATGTCAGTGTGTGAGAGAATTTTACTAGTTTACTCTAAACTATAAGAGTGTTTTTTCATATTTTTGTGGTTTTGTGTTGCCAGTGTGGTGGGTCCTGCACTTACGTTTCGTATCCGCCAGAATGAACACAACATGACAGCTGCAGAAGTGGCTGCTAAAGCTGGTGAGGCTCAAAAACATGCACAGACAGACACACCAACACCTACGTACCCACAAACACACACAAGTATGAACTGAAAAGTATGTGGGCGCTCTGTCTCAGTTTTTTCCTCAAATATCGTTAAGAAAATTATTTTTCTCACATCCAGTTTTATAATGCTTGTTGTTTTTTCACCTCCAACAGTATCTGAAAAGAAGTTCCTGGAGTCTGAGACAGGCCTGAAGATTGTACAGACTGGTGTGGGACAGGTACTTGATAACCACATACACACAAAAACACTTAGCCTCTGTGGAAAAAATGTCTTTGTAACCCCTCCTATCATATGGAGCAGTTGTCAAGGCAACATAGATATAATCATTGCTCTGTATTCTTTACCATTTTCATTTAAATCTATTCATTCATGGACACTAGCTTGACAAATTATCCGACCTGATGGTGTCAAATGAGATTCCAGGCAGATTTTCACATTGTGACCACTGGCTAGCATATCTTGTAGGGTTACTTTATATGTGGCTTTTGTTACAGAATGGCTTGATTCTCTATCTTATCCCTATATTTTTTTGATAAAGATGTGGACAGGGTGTATGCAATCCTAAATAAGAGGTTATACAAATATAATAGATATTACAAAAAGTAACATAACTATATCTCCAAAAACGTGTTTATTTCTAAGTTTAACACACACATTTTTTTTTATCTCAATATCAATCACAATCAATCGATGCAGTATTTCTGCCCTGCTGGCTCCATAATTATACACCATCAAAATGGGGTATTGATGCAGAAAATTAGCTCAACTTTTTCTAATAAAAAATAACTTTATGAGCATGAGCACTGTAGTGTATGTGGTACAGCACAGACAAAGGTCTAACCTACAGAACTTGTTTTCCATCCACCACTACACTTTGTGCTGTAATACTGTGTGTTTGTGTGTGTGTGTGTGTGTGTGTGTGTGTAAACCCCT
>NW_023340095.1:11195616-11195850 GCF_004916995.1 Morone saxatilis | reverse complement strand
TTGTTGCCATGGTGCTTCGTCTCCTTCATCTCCCCCTCTACTGCGGCTCCCAGATCCCAGGTGCTATGGCAACAGTCACAAGTGTCATTAACCTCGTTATTCACTGTTCACACCGGCCTCAGATTCATCGCCTGCATCTTAAATGTGTATAATGGAGTAAAAACGAAATGCCTATTTAGACTGAATATCAGGATAACACACAGATTTAAACTCAGTGTATGTGTGTGTGTGTGT
>NW_023340095.1:11190227-11195587 GCF_004916995.1 Morone saxatilis | reverse complement strand
GTGTGTGTGTGTATGTGTGAGTGGTACTCTGAGATAAGAGAAATCACCTCAGTGACGTTTTCTCATTAGCATTGCTTGTGAATTCTGGTTAAACAAGTCTATACACCTGCTTTACATTAAAATGACATGACTGTAATGTTGAATTATGTTGTATATGGCCGCAAGTGAAAACTGTTCTGAAAGATAGAAAAGAAGATGAAGAAGAGGTGGAATGACACACCATGGCAGCATGGATAGGTGGTGTGTACTGGTTCACTGACCTTCATGGATCTTCTGTTGTCTTTTTAATGGGTTCAGTTCATACTCCCTTTACTTCTCAGGCCTCTGTCTTTAAAACTCAACATCAACCGCTCACTGAGCACACGTTGCTG
This sequence comes from Morone saxatilis, assembly GCF_004916995.1. Lineage (NCBI taxonomy): Eukaryota > Metazoa > Chordata > Actinopteri > Moronidae > Morone > Morone saxatilis. Next base: position 11,195,216 of record NW_023340095.1, on the reverse strand, counting down.
TCATGTACAGTTACAAAGAGACAAATGTGCTGAAATGAGTGACCTTTAAATTCCAGTGGTGAGAGCAGATTCCCCAGGGTAGCTTAGCTTGGGTTTACTACTATCAAAAGGCGAGATGTGCATGTCAACAAATGGAGATAGCGCTTAAGTGAAGCAGTAATCTGTTTTCTTTGTGTTCTTCCCCCCACTCTATATCTGACTCAACACTCTTTATGATGTCTTTTTCCCAGAGGACAGATGCACGGGGTCTCCCTCAGGTAACCAGGGTTTCCGAGGGCTCCAGTGGGACAGTCATCACCCTTGTTTCCATGGCAGTCGTAGGAGGCGTGCTGGTATTGGCCATGGCGGTAGCTTGCCTCAGGCACTACACTCAGCAAGTGGCCAATGGCAAGCTTGGCCTGGGGCCAGAGGGAGGAGCAGAAACACACTTTGACTACCAGGTAAGGCAGCGTATGTAGATCCAGGACTGATTAAAAAAACATTTTATATAATTTCCCAGAGGTTTTGTTGTTTTGTTTTTTTAACTTTGGTGTCAATGTCTTGATTCTATAATGGATTGTAAGTATAAGAAACCACATCATGTATGGTCAAAAGGGCAATAAATGTGTGAATTTACATTTGTTATTCATAGCATATATAATAAAGAAATGTCTCTCTGGTTACAGCTCTATGAAAGAATTCTTAATGCAGTTTCTGATATTTAGAACATACAATTATACAGTAACTGATTATTTAACTAATCAATGTTGATACTAATGGATTTACTAAAAAGTTGCAGCTCTGGCATCAAATAATAAAAAATAAAAAAAATAAATGTTTTTGTCGTTCTACCTCTCCCTCTCCTTATTTTCCGTTCAGGAGCTATGTCGGCAGCACATGGCATCCAAATCCTCCATGTGCCGCCAGGAATGTGTGGGTGTTGGGAGCGTGGCGGGGTCCGCCATAGCCACGGGTGCTGGTGGTCGAAGGGGTACAGACACATCCCGCGTCAGCAGTGTTTCCTCCCAGTTCAGCGATGGTCCTCAGCACAGCCCGTCCTCCACCCATAGCTCCACCCCGTCCTGGAGCGAGGAGCCCGCCCAGTCGAACATGGACATCTCTACTGGTCACATGATACTGGTGAGAAAATGTGGCTCCTGATGCAGCAAAGTAATCTCTTGCTGTAGAAAAAATCATCCTTTTACTTGTTTAGTAAATATTAACCACCTACATTTTATTTGTATGTCATCTCTCCGTTAGGCGTATATGGAGGATCACCTGCGTAATAAGGACCGCCTTCAGAAAGAGTGGGAAGCTTTGTGCTCCTACCAGGCTGATCCCAATTCAGTTGCTGTGGCTCAAGGCCCGAGCAACATGGACAAAAACAGACACGCTGAATCACTCCCCTGTGAGTTTACCAATGTGCCACTCTGTCTGATCATTTCTGTGGTGGGAATGTAACTGAGTACATTTACTCAAGTACTGTACTTAAGTACAATCTTGACATACTTGTACTTTACTTGACTATTTGTATGCTTTACTCTTACTCCTTCACATCTCAGAGTGAAACATGGTACTTTTTACTCCTCTACATTTATTTATTTGACAATCATAGTTACAAGTTACCTACATTAAAAGGCTCCAGCATTAAAAGGCTCTTACATGTAGTCGTTAGTGATAAAAACAGAATATAATATTCTATGATATAACACTCTGAAAGGAGCCATTCTGCATAATGACTACATTTACTTTTGATACTTTAAGTATAGATTTATCTGATAATACTTGTGTATGTTTACTTAAGTGAAGGATCTGTTTACTTCTTCCACCACTGCATGCAAATATCAGATGTACAGATGTACAGCACCGTACCAATCCCATGCATTTCACTAAACTAAAACTGCACAGTAAGTGGAAAATGGGGAAAAATAGAGTCATTCAGTGACTTTTTATTTTCCTTTACAGATGATCACTCTCGGGTGAAGCTGAAGTCTGAAGTAAACTCCAATAAACAAGACTACATTAACGCCAGCATCATTGTAAGAATCCTTCAAACAATCCAAAACATTTAAAGTGATTTGTCCCCTAATGAAATATGAAGATTCAACAAGAAATAAGGTCTTCACAACTGTGAATATTTTGGCTATCCTGTTTTTCAGTCTGCGGCACCAAAGCCTGTGCTAAACCCTTCCTCTCTATCAGTATACAAGCACAACATTCAATCCATTTACCATTACACAGCACAGTTAACTTTCTTCCACATACCTTTGTTAATCTTGTCAGTGCTGTTACTATGTGGTGCCCAAGAGGCAGAGTTACAGATGAATACAATACTAAGATCTTTAAGATACTGTCTTGTGTATTTGTAACCACATTACGTGAATATATTCCTAATCTATTTGAGCTTAAAACCTAAGAAACTTGTCTCTCTTTCTTTTCCTTTTTAACCCACAGTTTGATCACGACCCTCGCCAGCCAGCTTATATCGCCACACAGGGACCACTCGCTCACACTGTCGCTGATTTCTGGCAGGTCAGTAGAAATCTTCCCACCCTGTTGTTTCTGTTTTTCTGTCTGTTGTTTCTGCCTCTTTTTCTGTCGTGCTCCCAATTTAGTGGATTTACTTGCCATGTAGTGACACATTAAAGCGATGTAGGCCACTGAACCATTCAATCCCTCTTCAGGAAATCTGCCTTGTCACTTACAGATGTCACAGATTTATTTGAATGTGACAATCAGGGGTGTGTGTTTATACATCCATGTGTGTTCTCTCCAACCCACAGATGGTGTGGGAGAACGGCTGCACAGTGATAGTGATGATGACGGCTCTGGTGGAGGATGGAGAGAAACAGTGCGAGCGATACTGGCCTGATGAGGGCTCATCACTCTACCACATCTATGAGGTTAATTTCCTGTTGTCGCTCATAAACTTTTATTTCACCTACGGTGCAGTGTCGTTTTATGATGCTTTTCTAGTAACAAGCATTCAGCGTAATAGGTAGAGCTTCCCTGCACATAGGTCCAAATTATGGTCCACATAAAAAATTTGGCCCAGCTGCCTTCAATCTGTATTATCTCATGATCAGCCGCAGCACCCCTCATGTCATTTACCTTACTCGCTGTGATCTGATGAACGTTAGTGAACATTGCAGTAGCTGCTTGAGTTGTATTAGCATGGAGAGACTTAATAAGTCTCTTAGGTGTAGGAGAGAAGAAACTTATCCATAGTCAAAAAAAATGTTTAACATGATTTAAATGAGGAATTTGACATAAAAAAAACCTTATGAAAACAGTAAAAATGTCCAAATGTCAACCTCTGCACGCTCTTTGTTGGTATGTCTCCCCCTGGTGGTAAGCCAGCGTTACTTATACATTTATTTTGTCACATCACAAAAAAAATGAGTCTTCAAAAAATAAAAATGTATATGTCCTGTATATGCTACAGTCCCATTTTATATGCGCATAGTAAATCATTTGGGATAATTGGTGTTATTTCATATGTGATCTCCTAAGTTTAAGTGGAGCTTTCAGTTTTTGTCTATGTGGAGACTTCTTCTCCAATCAAGTCAGATTTTTTTTACCATCTTGTCCATATCTCTACCACCCCTTCCTCTCTTTTTTCTCCCCTCTCTGTCCCTTTGTGTCGTTCAGGTGAACCTGGTGTCAGAGCACATCTGGTGTAAGGATTTCCTTGTGCGTAGCTTCTACCTGAAGAACGTCCAGACGCAGGAGACCAGAACCTTGACGCAGTTTCACCTGCTGAGCTGGCCGGCTGATGGCATCCCCACCTCCACCCGACCGCTGCTCGACTTCCGCAGGTAAGAAACTACGCAATTACATATAGAAGCACACACAGACTATCCCCACATACGTGCTTTTGGTTTCAACAGGTGCAACAAGATTCAGTCATTTTCGATAACTAAACACAAAACGGAGCAAACAGGTGGTCAGGATGCAGTGTGTGTGTGTGTGATGTTGCGGTGACACGCTGCAACCCTAACGCATCAGTGGGTTTGAATCCTCAAGATCACCTTCATCACACCTATCGTTTCCTATCTTCCCTGTCATTCTGCATGGTGTGAAATCAATTAAGACCCCTGGGTTGTACATTTCATATCCCATCCATCATCTCAGCTTTCTCTCTCTCAGTGTTCAGGTTGATAGGTTTGTATTTTAACATCTCCCAGTGTCATTTTTGTGGTTTGCAGCTAGTACTCTGGCTCCAGTTGCATAGTCACAAAAATGAGCATTGGCAGGTGTGACTGGCTACTGCAAGAGGGACAGTGAATTTGTGGCTTCCTCTCCACCTATTCTTTCCTGTTTTACCATCTCGCTGTCCTCCACAACCTCATGCAGTTTCTATGTTCTCCTGTCCTGACGTTTCAAATCATCATTCCTAATCTTACTGTTTTCATCTGTCATTAACGTGTGTCTTTCCATCCTTTATCCTTCCTACTCGGTCACATTGTATTTTCTTCTCATTGCCTTTAATTTAACCACAGTGGACACGTTCCTGAACCTGCTCAAGAGACATTAATAGTTGTGTTGTATGCATTTATTAATGTCTTGATTACTGACATTCACTGAATATGTGAACAAGGTTAGTTGCGATAACAAAGTTCGGCGGCATAAATAATTTACAATTAAGCCTTTTTTTCCTGTTCTTTGTTCTCCTTTCTTTCTCTGCTGTCCCTTGTTCCTGCTTTTCAGGAAGGTGAATAAATGTTACAGAGGTCGTTCCTGTCCAATCATCGTTCACTGCAGGTAAAAAAATTAAATAAAAAAGATTAATGTCAGATTTCCGTGAACATACAATATGACAAATATGAATAATATGTGTTTGGAAAGAAGATTGAGGTAAATATTTTGGAGAATAACATGCACTCACAGCTTTACTATTTATCTCTGCCACTCCCACAGTGATGGCACTAGCAGGACTGGCACGTACATCCTCATTGACATGGTGCTGAACCGAATGGCCAAGGGTGAGTCTCTCTCACACACACACAC
>NW_023340095.1:11189636-11190127 GCF_004916995.1 Morone saxatilis | reverse complement strand
ACACACACACACACAGGTATATAAGGAACATTGTGGACAATCAACATTTGGGCTGAGGGAGGAATTATGTCAGTGTTTGATCATAAAAGTTCAATTTGTTCACTGGCCCCTGTGGACAGCAGAGGGGGCTATAGTCACAATGTAATTAAATAATTCCGCTTATGTAAGATTGAATTAATGTTCCACACTAAGTACATTCATGTACGTATTTATGGAGTTTGTTCCACACAGTAGCTTAAATATGATTTGTTTGTTTGCTGTGTAGGAATTTTAACATGCCATAACCAAATCATATCTCTAATCTTAACACTGCAGTTTTATTTTACTGTGTCAAGCTAATATCAATGGGATAGTAGAATTATGTTTTGTTTTGTTTTGTTTTCAGGATAACTCTAATTTTGTCTAACATCACACAGGGTTATTGTATGTTTACATTGCACCCTGTGATAATATATAGTAGTGATTTCAGGACTTTTGTCTACATTACTCTT
>NW_023340095.1:11188528-11189580 GCF_004916995.1 Morone saxatilis | reverse complement strand
GACCTGAAAGATGTGTTTTATTACTTTTTCAAGGATCAACTAAAGAAACCAATTCAAAGCCTCACATACACTAATTGGTAACATTAGCTTAGCTTATTTACCTTTTTTATAGCTTGACTGGATTTAGAGAAAGCTTTTATTTTATGTAGCACCAAAAAACTGTTGTACTGATGCTGTTACTGTTGTTCTTGTTAGGAGTGAAGGAGATCGACATTGCAGCCTCACTGGAGCACATCAGGGACCAGAGACCTGGCTTGGTCCGCACCAAGGTACCTTCAATCTGTGTGTTTGTGTGTGTGTGCATTTTAGCACTTAGACGTCCATCATAATCCAACTGTCTACGTCTGTCCTACTTCCAACCATCCCTCCTAACACCTTTCACTCTTTCATTCTGCCTCTCTGTCTCCTGCTCATTCTGATCAGGACCAGTTTGAGTTTGCGCTGACGGCAGTAGCTGAGGAGGTGAACGCCATCTTGAAAGCCCTGCCACAGTGAGCTGCAGCAGCTGAAGTGAGGACACAGAAATAGATACTCATGAGGACACACTCATATGATGCAGTCATTTATGTCTGACCTTCACTGTAAATAAGAATTTGCTCTACCACACTCGGAGCAGTTACTGCTCTCGTTTTCAGCATGCAGTATTTCACCATCTACTCATCCTCTGAGTTTTTAAAACTTTTTTGGATCTGTATTTTATTATTAATGCATTCAATGATTTTTGGCGGGGTGTAGATATGAACAGAAGATGCGTTTTTTTTCACCATTATGGCACAAATTTGATCTCTGCCTTTGCTCTCTGGAGTTTCTACCTTGTTAGACAATAATGAGGCCATCAGATGTAAACTACAAAGAGTAAAAACTTGCATATACCGTGCCTGTGTGAATCCAGATGAAATTTCCACATTGACTTTTGCTTGAGTCTGACAGGATAGGATACACTTCTGTTGGTGGTTGTATGGCATAATGGCATAATGATGTGTAACATTGTTTGCCTATCCTATTAACATCTGATTACCATTTACCTCTGTAAATGTTATAAGGAGTTTGGT
>NW_023340095.1:11184273-11188448 GCF_004916995.1 Morone saxatilis | reverse complement strand
ACAAATAAAATAAAATTAAATTGATTCCATCTTGGCCTCGTCAACCCTTTTACTGGATATGATGACATGCTTACCTCAAATCACCGATCAACATTTTACCAAAAAACAGGGTTTGTTTGTCTGTTATGTTGAATGTTACAGTTTCCTAATATTAAAATGTCAAATCCCTTAAAAAAAAAGTTTCAATCCATTTTAACACTATGAGTGTGGTGTTACGTCCTGAATACTGTATGCTACTGTCTAGTGTGTGTTGATTTCTAGCAAGTTTTTATTTGTGAGGCCTGTATTTGACGACATGATTGTTTGCTTTCAGCACTGGCCCTTTTGTTATGGATGCTGTACATTGACCACAAAGTACACATCACCTTCTCTCTCTCTCTCTCTCCCTCTGCACACAAAGTGACATTGTTTGGGTTCTTCTATTGTCTTACTCTGTGTACGGCCTTGTGATTAATGTAAATAATTCACCCTGATGATTGTCTTTATTTCATGTAGCAGACAGATAGAAAATATCTATAAAAATGTATTTTTGACTTGACCTGAATAAATTTGTGACGTGATGCAGCAAAACTCAAAACAAAAAGCCTCACGTGCTCATTTCCAATCAAAACCATTGTGTCCTTAAGTGGGTGTGCCTCAAGTGCATTAATAGTCAATAGCACTTTCAAAGTTGTTTAGATGTCCACTGCAGCACAGATTTTTAACCTTAAATGTGTGGGGTTTTTTTGGCATTTTATCTTCAATAGTTTGATATTAACCCTGACATTTCCTATTGCAAAGATAAACTACCACCGGCAGATAGAGTAGTCAGCAGCAAATGCTTTATTTTCTCTGCTTTATATGTTTCAAAGCATTTTTTTTAATTTGCCTTATTCATCAGTTTCCACTTGCAGGCACAATTCTAATTCAAATTCAGCTGAAACATTGTTAGTTTATGCAGAGATGATTAGAACTATTTCCTTGAGTTTCAAAATACAAAGTTTCCAGTCTTTTGCTCCACAGTGAGCTACAGTATATACACACACTCACACACATACATATAAAATACACATTTGTATCTTTTTTTAAGTGTCATTCAGCAGGTAGGAGCCTTGGAGGGCAGAGACAGACAAGTGCATCAAGGGGAATTGACCTTTCACCTGTAGGAATAGATGTACAAGGACATGTTACACTTTATAAGTAATGCATAAACCATAGGCATCCAATCTGATCTAAATGGGGCTTATAGGGCAGGAGAAGGAATGACTTTTCATGAACTTTCAGGGTGCTTGAGGTTCACATTGGTTCTTTACCTCAGGGCAGGGCTAGGACACAGAGCAGCATGAGCCAGGTTAGCTTGTGAAGGCCTCGAAGTCTGAGTCTGAAACAGGAAGCAGGAAGTGTAAGACAAAAAAATCAACTCAATCAAGTCCCAGTAATGTAGTACAATAATGTGTGTTTTTCACATTATGAATTCAAAAAATATTTTTTATTTCTTTGATTTCACAATGAGATCTATTTACAGCATATGACGTGACAATGGACGGAAGTCATTAAAAGGTGATAACAGCACATTGTTAGCTAAATTTAAATTTAAGAGGAAGAGATCGGCTGAAAAGACAGATACAATTATATTCTGTGGCTATTTTAAATTTGTGATGATTGGTGCAGGGTAGCTCTTCACTAAGCAGCCTTCATGAACAGCCTATTAATTAACAACAAAATAGGCCAAACTGTCTTACACAAAAAACAGGAAACTAACTGTGTGAAAGGATTTCTGCACACTGATCAGAGAACACTGTACTGTACTGTTTGCAAACCAGCTAGAGGAGGCATGAGGAAAGGGCTGAAGATGCAGAGATGAGAAGAGAGATGAGATGAAGAGACAGCTTGTTAATGATCAACATACTGCTTTTGACGGTCATGGGAAGGTCTTGAGCAAGTAAATATCGACACTTTGGTTTGGACAAGTGAAATAAAATGCAGAGTAAACAAGTTGTGTTGACCTTTGTCGGTTTTAAAAATTATTTGGATAATAATTCAATTCTTTTTAAAATTGCTGATCTACATCTGTTGTGTTTTATAGATTCAGAAAGTAAGTCGGAATCATTCAAAATGAATAAAAGGGCAAGCAACACTGCAGTTAATTTTCCCTTTTAATATTACTATGTATAACCATTAGTTGTAGTAGTAAATGTAATAATAGTATAGCATCAAATCAGTGACAATTCAGGGAAAATGCAACTATTACTGCCATATTCTGAAAGAAAATCAAATATCCCAACTCCACTTCAGCCCAGTCTTTATTTGTTATTTCTCTTTTAACAATCTGGAAATAAAAATAACAAAAACACATGGCAGCTCAATGTTGTACAAATAATACAGGTAGATTTAAAAACCATTTGCCTCCTTCTCTCTCGTTCCCTCTCTATACGCAATAACAGTTTATGAAAAACAACTCAGTCAAAAAGTTCAAAATGATTTGAACTGGTTTAAACTGATATGTTCCCACAGCTGTGCTTCATTATTGCCAGTAACAATACTTATCCTTAAAATGAAAGCAAAACTCATGCAATGTAAAATAAATCAAGCACTCATGAAAAACAACTGATAAACCAATAAACGTATTGTGCTCTATAAGTAGTGTAAATTAAGAGCAGGGGAATAGACACTGCTTGTAATAAGGTATTTTTTAAGACAGGCATGTCTTTCAAGGGCACCAACAGGACTTTCTGTTCCTTGATACACCAACAATCACATTTAAAACAGTAACAGTTGTATTATGACTGTGTGTGTGTGTGGGTGTGTTTGTTTTGTAGTAACTCACAAGTTCGGTTGGCCTGATAATCAGACACAATTATGTAGGTGTTGGTATCTGAAAAGTTACATTAAATTCTCTCTCTCTGTCTTCACAACACACCTATACCTCGGACAGTCAGCGGTCTGTTGTTCCTCACATATACAGGACTGTGTGTTCATTTCAAACTATGTCTGACACAAAATTCCTCCCAGCAGGAGTTAAAAGAGATAAATTAAACACTGTAAACTGCAAAAATCAAACGAAAAAACAGACTACTAGATTCACTCACAACTTTTTTTTTTTTTAAATAAACTATGAATCAGCACAGGTGGAGGGATGAGTATGCCCTGGAACACAGTCTGTTTATTTTTGCTTACTAAGCAGCTGAACTGGAACAGGTGGGGTTTAGTGTTTCACTCAGGAGCACTTAATCAACACATGTTGATAGAAGCATAGGAACTATCAGCTACAGTATCTCCCCTATCAAACCTAGCATGACTGATGGTTTAAAACCATTTTGAAACACTCGCACAACCATCACAATGGAATTAAATTCAATCACACTCACTCTGCAGAACACCTGACAACACTCCCAATCGCTAATGTATAGCTTTGCCATTTGCCTCTATTAAAGTACATTTGCTTCGCTTCAAATACATTTGTTTCTTCACACTTGGCACATTTGCTGTGGTTATGTAAGCAAAATAAGCACATATTAAGTAGCCAAAATGTGCAAAGGCACCAAAAGGATCAAAATATAAAAGATTTATATGTATGAGTCACGATGCTGTACACGTTTTACATTGTGCTTTGCCTTCCATCTTCGTAAAGTGCCGCCCCACCTCCAATCTACAATTAAAAATGGTTATTATATTTTAGAAGTGCATTAAGGCCAAGACATGTACTTGCATTTCATGATACATAAGACATCAACTTTGCAACAGTATAAAAGCTGGGCTACTGGTTGGAACAATTCTGACTGGGAAGCCTGCGTGTATTTACAAGGTATTTATATTTGCAAAGTGTGTGAGTGTGTGCTTCAACTACTTTTTGCTGTACATATTCTAGAAATTACGAGTAAACAGGGCTCTTTTTTTAAAATCAATCTGGTTTTTATGTCATGATAAAAATCACCAGAGAACGTGCTGTGACCTACTTTCGATTTTGATCTATTGTTTGTGGCACAGTTCTGATACATTCCCTTTGACTGAGAGTCGGAATGAGAAAGTTCTCAACTGGCCCACACAGACGCACACAAACACACACACACACACGCTATTACTGGGATTTAAATCCCTACCAACTCGGCCACATCTGAATCCCTTTTAATTCCACTTTAAGTCCACTTGTAGTATTTGGCAAATTTACACAGAAACAGTCTTCTGTATTTCTTCAC
>NW_023340095.1:11174332-11184173 GCF_004916995.1 Morone saxatilis | reverse complement strand
GCATCCCAAATACACACACACACACACACACACACACACACACTGTATTAGCACACAATGCACCCGCACTTCTTTTTCTTTTTCACACTGCTATCGTTATTTTTTATGGCACATTCGAACTCTTCTTCACTGCTTAGTGGTGTACTGCTGGAAGTTGTGGGTGACTCAGGAGAGAAGTCTGGTACCCCGGTTCCTTCCTTTTCCCACCCGTCTTCAGCCCCTGAGCCCATTTTACACTCCCCCTCTTCATCTTTCTCCCCTGCAACAATCTTTTTACTACAAGCTATGTTCAAATGTGTAGCCTTAACAACCCCGCCTCCTTTATGGCCACCGGTTTTGTCACTCATGCCCCCACCCCGAGCACCTGATATGTAGTCGTTAGCAGCTGCTATCTTCTGGGCTTCCATTTCTGACAGGCTGCATGCCAAAGCCATCTGCAGGTCTTCGTCTTCCTCGTCATCCTCGCTGCCTGCTGCAACCCCGTAGCTGAAGGAGGGGGCGGAGCTAAATGACCGTGTGGCTGCAGAGTAAGGACTGGGGCGGGGCCTGTCAGACTCCACAGGAGATCTGTTCTGGATTTGTGGCTTCTGAGGCGAGTGATGGGGCTGTCCCTCCCGTCGACTCAGCTCCATTGCGAGGGCCATTTCATCCTCCACGCCTGCGAACAACACACACAACAACACAGGTGAGTATGTGCCGAGCAACATGAAGAAACATTAAACACATTTTACACATTAAAAAAATTAGGACTAAGAGGAGCAACAAGGTGTCAATTTTCAATCACACCATTCAGTGTACGTGGTCTTACCATTAACAAGGACACTCTTTAACACCCCGTCCTCCTCAATCTCGATTCTTTCCTGCCCATTTTCCTTTATCCTGTAGGAAAGACAAAGTGATAGATAAATGATAGCATTAAAGTGCCGTGTGTGTGTCACTGTGTTTGTTACTTTGTCTTATATAAATATAAATGCAGTCTTAATCTTGTAAAAGTCACGTCACCCTGTATTGAAACTTAAATGAATTGCTCTAAGTGATGAGGGATATAATGACAGCTCTACAATCATATTTTATTAAATAAATAGTAATAAAAAGTAATAAAAAGTAATATATAATTCTAAAAAGGGAAAAAAAGATGAAGTTCAAATAAATTTCAAAAGGAAAAAAAAAATGAAATGGTTTGCCACGCTGTTTATCTTGTTTTGTATCTTCGGGTTTACAGTTTGCATGTAAAATGTCACCACACCCTATAACACTAGGTATGATAAAAAATTGGAAATGTCTTCTTTTGTGCCTCAGTGCATTTCTCTATCCAGCAAGCTACGCCCATGTGCCCCAGGTTGAATAAAAAGTCATACTTGGTGGGGTGACTTCTCTAATGTACAGCATTACATACTTCTTGGTGGTGGTGCGTTTGCCATTTATGATGCGAGTGGAGGTAGAAACTGATTTGAAGTTGCCCATCCCCATGCTGTCCATCCCATTCAGAGCACCAAAGGAAGAGGAGAAGGAGGTAAATTCAACTGAAGGACAAATGATCAGGCGAGGAAAGGAGAAGAGAAGAGACTGATTAATTATTTAATACAGAACTGTAGTCTGTTAAAACATAATACCACTCCTGTGTCATAGCCACAGAACGTGTGAATTTAAGTGGGCACGAATGCACAGTGAGATGTCCCAATATTAGCAAAATCAAGAAAAAACAATGTGAGAAGTGTTTTGTCTGGTGAGTTTCACCAGTGAGTAGCCCAGTACTATGCTATGATGTGTATGATACTTTCACTATGCAACTTTCCTCATTAACTGTGTAACTTTTTACCTCCTGCTGAAGGAAAAGAAAAGAAGCGACCGGGTCCGAAGCGAGAAGACGAGCCTCCAAAGGATGAGAAGTCATCTAGATGAGAGAAAGAGTAAACACTTCTATAATTACTTAAATATTTTACTGTTACGTACGCAGATTTATTATTACAGTAGGCTTTCATGAGGCTAATTAACTAAGGAGTGTTGTGGGGAAAACATAAAAAATAGGAATCTAACATACATTTCAACTAAATAAAAAAGATGAATCCATAAGCCCATGTGTATATTGTGAATGACTTACCAAAAAAGCTAGCGAAAGGATCCTGGCCACCAAAGAACTCTCTGAACACCTCATCTGGGTTGCGGAATGTGAAGGTGAATCCTGGGAAATCTGACGAATAGTCTGAGGTGGAGGAACCTGGAAAATTGAGTCGTCAGGGTCAGGTGGGTGACCAGCAACCAGGGAAGAGAAAGAGTGAGAGAGCAAAACATATAAGGGGCCAGAAAGAAGGAAAAGTGAATGAAATGGAAGGTGCAGGGAGGTGGGAGGGAGGAGGATTGATATGATAGTTGTATAGCCAGAAAACAAAATCCTAATACACTTTCAATCCTAAAATGTAGCCTTTAGAAGTCACCACCGTTCATGATTTGCAACATATAAACAACAACAACAACATATAAACATTTCCTAGCAGCAGGTTTTTATTTACCTGTGTGTCGCATTCTGTCATTTCCATATCTGTCATATTCATCCCGCTTAGTCTCTGTAGTAGAAGAACAGAGTACATACTTAGACACTAATACATGTCGCTCTCTTTTCTCTTATACAAACACCCAACACACATGCATTAAGTTTAATTAAAAATATAACTAATACGTTACATTGGCGGGTTCTATGAATAAAGTTTCTCTCTGGGGAGGCTGACATCATCACACAAAGATTCAGATTCATGACTCACAGCATCAGTACAGATCATCATCCGCCAGTCATTTCACACACACACACACACATAAATATTTAAAGATACACACTGTCCTGACTTACTGTCAGAGAGGACTTCATAGGCCTCAGCTACTTCTTTGAACTTTCTCTCTGCCTCCTCCTTGTTGTCTGGATTTTTGTCTGGATGCCATTTCAGTGCCAGTTTCCTGTACCTGAACACACAACAAACATTGGCTCACAGATAGAACAACAACAACAACAACACATGCAATATGGAGAGCCTTGGAAAAATAGGTCACCACTCTATATTTCTGAGAACAATAATATGTATTTTTCATACCAGTGGTTCTCAAACCTCTGTTTATGGTTTTAGTTACATGTATAATGAGATGTTGTAATTTGGGTGTTTTGTCTTTTTCTTGTACATTTTAGTTTGAGACCAAATTCAAATGTGTATAAAATCCAGACAATAAAACTAAAAAAAAATCTTGATCCGGCCTCAAATTTTTTCAAGGCTTATATAATCTGGCCATGTTACAGTAAGTAAAAAGTTACACTTTAAATATATTTTCATGAACTGTATTTTACACACAGGTGGAATATTGCATTATTGTTTATAAATTAGTGTAAAGAGTCATTTGACACTTGAGACAGACTCCCAGGATACTCACGCTTTCTTGATATCGTCCTGAGAGGCTGTTCTGGACACTCCCAGGATGTTATAGTAATCCACCATGTTGCGTCCTGTCACTCCTCACCACAACGCCCCTGAAAGGATAATACAACTGAGTACAGAATATACTCAACTCTGATTGGACACACATATTTTGGATTTATTAAATCCATGTCTCTGAGAACAAACAAGTTTGGAAATTCTTGGTCACAAGGGTATTTCCTGAAAATCCAAAAAAGGAAAAGAAACAGCTCTGTACTCATTATTTATTTAATTTGCTGATGAGTGGTCATATACAGCAGGGGCCGTGTTTGGCTAAAGAAGCCGGCGTGTAATGTAAACATAGTTGTTTATCCTTATGTACAATAAACTGCTGACAAATACAGATTATGGAAACGTGTCATTTCCTATTTTTTGGAATCAAAGGGTCTATAAACACATGGTTCACCCAACCACACGAGCATTTTCACTCACGTTGCCTGTTTAGATCTTTTCTCAGGACTGCGAGGGCGTGAACAGACCTGATTGTCTCCCTCACTATCCTGTTAGTTTCACTACATCTGTTAGATCAGGACAAAGTTTGCTATTTCTACATGTTATTTAATGACATGATGTACGAGCTAATCTGCCAGAGTAATTTAAACACCTGTGTGGTGGGTGATAATTAGTGTCCAAGTGACGATAATAAACTTTCTTCACAGCAGCCATTTTGATATTAAATAGTGCTACCAATGATACACCGTGTGGAGGTGCTATATTGTGCATGTTGGCTCACTGTAGAGGCTCTGCTACACTAAATGGAACAAAAGGTCTATATTTGTTTATTCTCATTTTTGTTTCACAGTAAATTAAATTCACCTGTTTTATTTTATCAGTTAATATGACGATGATTATGGTGTAGCAGCTGTACTGTACGTTACAACTTTCTACACAAGAAATCAAGGTTTATTATTAATTAAATTCTTTTTTTATTAGACCTAGGTTAGCTACAGATGCACACACATTACATGTGTCCTATTCAGTTTTTTTTCTTTACTTTCTAACCTTTTCAAAATAAAATACCACTTAAATACTTCAAAGTGCAATGACTAAGTGTGCCCTTGAAATGATAACACCTCAGTACAGTCAGTGGTTCCATTATAGCCACAGAGTCAGCAGGCTAACCACCATGCCAATCTCATTAGTGGACTTCCAGGGTGGGGGGTACTTCCAAACTGAGGTAAAATAA
This sequence comes from Morone saxatilis, assembly GCF_004916995.1. Lineage (NCBI taxonomy): Eukaryota > Metazoa > Chordata > Actinopteri > Moronidae > Morone > Morone saxatilis. Next base: position 11,179,529 of record NW_023340095.1, on the reverse strand, counting down.
CTAAACTTAACTTTCTATGCCCCCTCGGGAACAGCCATGCACTCACACTCACACAAGTATTATTATTACTATGTTATTTCTAGCTTCGTGGCATCTGACAACTGCTGCTGACATGACGGTAGGCCCACACAAACTTACATACAAGGGCAGATGCATTTGCAGGCACAGGTGCTGTCTATATTAAAGCGCGTACCAGTAACATTAAAGGGTGCACTTTAAATTATTTGGTATTTCGGTTGACAGAATATGTCCTAATATGGTCAAATTCGGACATGTGTAATAATAAACTGCAGTAAGCTGCATTGTCTGTTTACTGTGTGGGCAGCCACAACTTGTCACGACCAGCTGAAGCTATGGACCTACCGTCTGAGTGTCTCAGCCTAATTAGTGAGCAGTTTAGCCGTCTGTCCGCCCGTCTGCAGCGACAATGAATTAGTTATAATAGAGGTGCCTCTGGAATCCGCTCTCCCTCTTCTTTTTCCCGACACACTCAGCCTCCTCCTCCTCCTCCTTCTTCTTCTTCTTCTTCTTCTTCTTCTTCAGTCTTCCTCTCTCCACCGCCCTGACACAAACACTCTTAACAACAACACAATATGTCTGCAGTGTGCTGTGCCGTTACGGCTCCGCGGTCTACTCTACGGTGCCCACCGGGGGAAAAACAAGTGGACAGTCAGCCCTGTGTGCTCTCTGTGTGTGTGTGTCTCTGTGTGTGTGTGTCTCTGTGTGTGTGTGTCTGTGTGTGTGCTGCTGGGTTTAAGCTGCACGCGCTACGTCACTCAGCTGAGCGAGGTAAAAAAAAAAAAATAGAACGTCTAGAGACTCTAGAACGTACCAGTGTTCGAAACGTCATCAGACCAGCCCTGCCTCAACTGCTGCCTGTTGCCCAGCGATAGCGGGGGTTTATAAAAAACCGGCAGTTTGTGATGGTAGCCATGGATACCTATTATGACCAGGCATTCCAAGGTGCGACATAAACAGAATTCCCAAGGATTGTGCTCCAAGTAAGTCCAGTTTTTAGGTTTTTGTTTGTTTTGTTCAATTTAATTCGAGGTGGGTTTATTGACATTGGAAACTGACCTTTCCAATGTCAAAGTGTAAAATATATGTATATACAGATTAGTAAAAAGATGAATAAAAACGTAGACTTGTAGTTAAAAAACACAAATGCAAATAAGTGAGAATTTACACTAAAATGTAAGTGTGTGTGTGTCCTTCTCCTAGGATTATTATTTAGATCATTGAAATCTTGGATTGCAGAGTTTAATTTTAAGTTAAAATACATGTTCTCAATGTTTTACATTGTAGGTGATCCATCATGTTTCAACCTCGCCTGTTGAACAGTGAACACATATTATGTTTTCTTTTGATAGCCGTAATCTTTTGTTTGTTTCTGCACTTTACTTCATTGCATTTATCGGACAGCCATAGTTACTTTACATCTAAAAATAATTTAAAAAATATGATTCATTGTTACACTAAAGCACTCAAGGCTAGTTAGAATCAGACCAATCTATTCTCAACCATCTATACCTTTTTATTTATTATTATAAGTAATAATAATCAAAACACATAATCTGACAGGTAATGTTGCTGCACAAATGCTGCCCTAAAGTATATTTTACTATACTTAACATTTTAAATACTGTTACTCGAAATGGAATATTTTACACATTTCAGTACAGTATATTTAGTAGACCCGAGAAGTGTAACTTACCGGAAAGTAGGCTTTTAGTTCACTGTGTGACTCATCTGGTCAGGATCACATGACAAGCTCATCATGTAATGCTATAGTTATTTGGACTGGTCATGTCTGCACACTACAGTCTATGGACTAAACCAACTCACATAACTTTGCTAGCTGGTCACATTGCTCCCATCTGGTGTCTGGAGGAAGCGACTGCAGGTACAAGACCAGCCCAGCCCAGCCCATTGTGTACTTTGTGGCTAATCATCAACATGACACAAAAAGGCAGAAAATTGGCAAAGGCAGAGGAACTAGAATTTCCTTTGTAAATGAATGGAAGCTGCATGTAAACACAGTCTGATATCCAGCAAAACACTGCTGGAAAAATCCCCTGCCCAAATATTTTGTCTACGTACGTATACAGTAACCCTTGTAATTCTATTACCAGTTTTCTCTCCGAAAGCCAGGTATAATCTGTCACAGTTGTAAAAGTGAAATGCAAAGCTCATTAGTCTGAGATCATTCCAGATGACTCAGAATAAAAGGCTTATCAGTCTTTTAGGCTAGTAAAGTGTTATTATATTACTATTGCTGTAGAAATTTACAATAAAATATTTGTCAAGCAGTGCTTTGCGAATTCAGAAATGATCACAAGTTCATTTAAAAGGTTCATGAGAACTTTTTATTGATAATACTGATATATCATCACCACAGGTTATCAGAATGTTGCTGGGAATGTGTTAAGCTCATGATAACTTTTGGAATGGGTGATGGTAAAGCCCGGATGATGTTTGGCCCCTTAATACTCCTCTCCCTCTTCATCCTCCTCTCCCATGCTGTCAGTGCCGACCTCTTCATAATCCTTCTCCAGGGCAGCCATATCTTCTCTGGCCTCTGAGAACTCTCCCTCCTTTCCCATGCCCTCCCCAACAATACCAGTGAACAAAAGGCTCTCCTTGGCATAACATGGGTCAAACTTGTTGGTCGAGACAAGGCCCAGGCCTCCGGCGATGGCTGTGGTGTTGCTCCAGCATGCACACCAGCTCTGACTTTGGCCAGGTCTCCTCCTGGATACACAGTTTGTAGAGCCTCGGTAGTTGATTCTAACCTTGAAGCCTGTGGGGCATCCAGTGCCACCGAAATGGAATGGTGCTTTGGTTTTTATGGCTGGCGGTGGGCAGTATTGCAATTCTTATGGAGCCACGACTCTGTCTGCGCACTGTACCTTGGAACATTACCGCCAGCAAGACAGCAGGCCATGTATTTACCATGACGACGAGAATCACACCTTTTAACCGCGACTCTGATTTGGCTTGGCTCAATAAGCGAGGCATAGTGGATAGATCAGTGCCAGAATGCAGGTTTGCTCATAGGTAGGGTCGTGATCTCGGTCAGATAGTGACTGTGTGGTAGCATAGGATGGTAACCAAGTGGGAAGTGGATTGATCGAGGTGCATGTGGCACCAAGGGCGATGGCTTGGGGAAGCTCTCTGTCAGGCAACTTGTTCCAGAGGCTCATTCTCGGGCGATGCGGAGCAGTGAATTATGAAGACACAATCTGGCAAATCGAGATGTTCAATGGTGTTTGTATAGGATCTGGGTCCTGTCCCTGCGGATCATCTATACAAGGTTTCCTGCGGCAGTATAATCATTAACTAGGTCGCTCTCAACTTGTGTCCAGCCATTTTGAAGGGCGAAAGGTCAGGAGTTGTCTCGGCCCAGGGATAGTGTGGTGTGGAGGGTTCGAGTGTTGAGTTGGGAGTAAGGCTCGAATCTCTATTGCTGAGTCTGGGCGGATCCTCTGCGGGCGAGGGTTGGACTCATGATGCGAAGAGTTTGTTCACTGTATGTTGGGGAGGTGCATGGAAAGAGGGCCTTTGGGTAACTGCCAAATTCAAGGTTTTTGATTTCCTTTCGTAATCAAAAGAGGTTCTCCATCAGCAGGGAAAGGTGAATCCTGAAGCCAGTTGCGCCTCCCACCAAAAGGTAGTGGAAGATGAGGAAATCCCTGCCAGGGCCAGTGGCCACTGATCAGCTGGAAAGGAAAATTTTCTTTGATTATTTTAAAATCCCACTCCAATGGGGAAGGTTATGGAAACACATTGAAATGGTCACCATTGGGTATTCTAAAAGACTTTTTAGTTTTTTTTACGCTTTTTAAAGGCAAAGTAGACAAGCCTGCCCCCAAATGCTAAAACCTGTCCAGCAAACTAACTAAACTCTTCCACCAATTTACGAGTCTTGTCAGAACCAGATCAATGATCCCTCCTTTGCCGATGGGTGTTAGTGTCCACGGGCGTAGTTGTTGGCCAGCATCCTCCTTTTCCCTGTAATCACGCTCGGGGTGGAACAAGTTGACCGGGGTTCCTGTGCGCACCTCATCTATGAAAGGAACAATTGAAAACAAGAGTAAGAGCTAACGTCCATGCAATATAAATGTTTCAAACATTAACTTTTCTCAGATACTGTAATTACATATTAAACATTTAAACTGTAATACTTTGTTCTTGTTAAGTTGAAGTATAGGGTTTCACCAGGGGTATATATCTTTCATAGAGGTAATGGGCTAATTTATTAGCTCCATGAAAGACACATAAGTTCAATTATATCAACTCAATATTGATTACTGACCGATGACAGTGGGTTCCAGGTCGACAAAGATGGCTCTGGGAACATGCTTTCCTGCTCCAGTCTCACTGAAGAAGGTGTTGAAGGAGTCATCTCCTCCTCCAATAGTCTTGTCACTGGGCATCTGTCCGTCTGGCTGGATCCCATGTTCCAGACAGTACAGCTCCCAGCATGCATTGCCCATCTGGGCTCCGGCTTGGCCGACATGCATAGAAATACACTCACGCTGAATAAAAGAGGGGAGAGAGGTTTGTTACAGGATGTAGCCGAATAATATGTTATCAGACATACATTCACTATCCAAATTTAGGTATAACTGCATTGCCAAGACGAATTGCTTAAAAATAACTCCCATCAGCGTTGAACAGTACGTTCACAATTGCTGACTTTACAGTGTGATCACTGTGTCATATATTGTAACAAATAAGGCGGGGAAACATAGAACATCACAGAATACATATGTATTTCATTACTGCCCTATAGCACAAATGTTCTTTCTTTAAACTTCATGTCTAATGACAATCTTTGGTATGATGTCAGCACTCAGTTCAGAGAGGAAAGAAGAAATGTTGACTGCTGAATACTGTGGGCCAGAGCAGACTGTTGAAGCTGTCAGCTGCAAGAATCACAAGCTATAGCTATAATTCCATCTACCTAGACCCTAAATACAGCACAAAACTCTGTTTGCTCATTCTATCTAACAACTAACAAAACCACATTAGTACTAACATGACCACATCTTTCGGCTTACTGGGATAGTTCAAGCACTCAAGTTCAGAGGATAGAAAGAACAAGAAATAGATTGATACGTCTGTATATCTGTGAGCAGAGCAGACTAGTTGAAGCTGTCAGCTGCTCAAGCGCATAGAAGAAAGACAGAAATTA
>NW_023340095.1:11168680-11174307 GCF_004916995.1 Morone saxatilis | reverse complement strand
AATTAAAATGAAAGCAGCTAATAATAGATGAACAGGAAGTCTGCAAACTATGGGTTGTAGAGGTGGAATCAAGAAATATGAGGCAGAAAAAAGCTACAGATGGAATAATGCAGGTCTTGAAAAGTTTTCTGAAGGGCACATTTTTTAAGGGGTTATCCCCAAATAGTGGAAACATACATGTACAAAACATAAGGCAAAATGTAACAGGAAGGCCATGCCTCAAGAAGATGGGGACAAAACCTCCCCCAACTTTCCAACAGTCTGATATCTCCTCCCATTATCACCATCTCAATCCCTTTTGTTTTCTCTTCCCACCCATAACTGTACCAAGCATGCATAGTGCATGGTGTAAAACAGTTTCAGGGATGCATCCTCCCCCTCTAAATCTCTCTCTCTTCTCTTCACACCTCTCTCTCTCTTTTCATCCCATGCATATCCACAAACAAACATATCCTAACGCTGCAAAAATGGCTGACCAACAAACTTCATCGGACCTTAGGCCAGACACATCCTATTTTCTCTGTTTCTTTCTATCCTCCCCACTGCCAGATTACCCTGATCACTTTTCTTTTCAGGGATTACTGTAATTCTTCAGAAAGCATATTAAGACTACAGTTTATTTCCCTTTAAGTTACAACAATGTTTCCTGCTTTAATGACTAACTGCAGTATATCAAATGCAAGTATGAAATGACAAATGCAAGTCTAACTTAAGTGTCTGTCATCTAGACATAGATATGTCCAAGAGTTATAGAAATGATTATGGAGCCCCGTATCATTGTAGCCTATCACATGTGATAATTCCCTTCTGATTCTCAACATGCCTAAAAAAGAATTATAATAAACAGTAGCTCAAAACTACTGTCAACCTTGATAAGGGATAAAATCACCTTTGTATGAATAACCTTCAAACTCCACAAGAAGAGGGCCTTATATAACATTTAAGAGGGCCGGCTGATTATTCCAATCTATTGCTTAGAAAACAGATGACAAAGGGGAAGGCTAAGGAAAGAGATAGTTAAAATTTCAAGATCTACGTCATCAGTTGAGAAGATACATCCAAACATTATTTGGTCTGCTTCGTCTTTCGAACTGACGTTGAAGGAGATTCAGACACAAGAGAAGTGGGAGGAGAATGGGAGAGTCAGGGATATTCACAAAAAATATATAGGCAAGGATGTGGACAGGGGCAGGCTGAAAAGGCACAGCAAGCAGTTGCATAGTAATTGGCGAGACAAGGGAAACAGCAGTTTAAAAAAAAAAAAAAAGAAAGGAAAGTGCCTAATACTGTCTGTCATTTATCCGCCCTTAAACATGGTATCTGCTTTTTTCTATCATTTGAGAATTAGATCATGTATATGTATGCAAAAAAAGTTTAAACTCTTTTATCACTTTTCCCCATTTTTTCATAACACCAAAAATGTGATGCTTGTGTGTGTTGATGTGTGTGTGTCACAAAATGTGTGGTGTTGTGTGACTGTGCCATTTGCAGTGAGGAAAATAATTCAGGTTGTTTAATCAGACCATTAGAAAAGTTAAGTGGTTATTCTGCAATGCATGCAAATGTTCTTCCATGGAGGAATTCTCAAGACTAAATACACATGTGATTATCTTTTCCGCGCCTCAACGCCATAGAGCAAGGAACAGGCATTTAATGAAAGCAGCTAAATAGGATGAACCAAAGAATCCTGGCAACTAAATGGGGTTGTTAGAGTGGGAATCCAGCAAATTATGGGCACAGCATTTAAATGAAAGCAGCTATTAGACTGACCAGAGTCTGCACTATGGGTTGTTAGAGTGGAATCCAGCAAATATGGGCAGGAAAAAAGCTACAGATGAAATGCAGTTTTGAAAGTTTTCTGAAGAACATTTTTTAAGGGGTTTCCCCCAAAAAGTGGAACATACTGTACAAACTAAGGCAAAATGTAACAGGAAGGCCATGCCTCAAGAAGATGGGAAAACCTCCCCCCACTTCTCCATCCTGTATCTCCTCCCTTTCCCCATCTCCTCCCCTTTTGTGTCTCTCTCCTCCCCCATCCTGTCCAGCTGCATAGTGCTGTGTAACAGTCAGGGATGGCTCCCTCCCCCTCTCTCTCTCTCTCTCTCTCTCCCCCTCTCTCTCTCTTTCTCTCCACATCTATCCCAAACCAAAAACTCCTAACAGCTGCAAAATGGCTGCCAACTAACTCATACGGCCTAGGCCAGACCACTCCTCTTTTCTCTGTTCTTTCTATCCATCCCCCACTGCCACGATTACCCTGATCACTCTTTCTTTGTCAGGATTACTGTAATTCCTCAAGAAGCATGATTAAGACTACAGTTTTTCCCTTTAGTTTCACATGTTTCCTGCTTTATGACTAACTGCAGTACATCAAACAAGTATGAAAATGACAAAGCAGTCTAACTCATAAAGTGTCTGTCATCTGACCTAGATTGTCCAAGAGTATAGAAATGACTTATGGAGCCCCGTAGTCATTTTACCTACCCCCGTGTATTACCCTCCCTGAATTCTCAACATGCCCTAAAAAGTTTCATTACATACATTCAGCTCAAAACTACTGTCACCTTATAAGGATAAAACTCCTTTTGTATGAATAACCTTCAACTCCACAGCAGAGGCCTTATAAGCATTAAAGAGGGCCGGCTGATTAATCCATCTATTGCTTAGAAACAGAGACAAAGGGAGGCTTAAGGAAAGAGATAGTTGAAATTTCAAGACTACGTCATCAGTTGAGCAGTTACTCACCATTTTGTCTGCTCGTCCTTTCGACTGACGTTGAGGATTCAGACACAAGGCAGAAGTGCGGAGGAGAGGGAGAGTCAGGGTTTATATAGGCAAGGATGTGGAGGGGGCAGGCTGGAAAAGCACAGCAAGCAGCTGCATAGCTCATTGGCGGGAGGGAACAGCAGTTTAAAAAAAAAAAAGAAGGAAGTGCCTAATACTGTCTGTCACTTTATCCGCCCTTAACATGTATCTGCTTTTTCTTTCAGTTTGAGATTAGATCCTTATATGTATGCAAAAAAAGCTTCTCTTTTATCACTTTTCCCCTATTTTTTCATTTTGTGTATGCTTGTGTGTGTGTGTGTGTGTGTGTGTGACTGTGACCATTTGCAGTGAGGGACTATTCAGAGTTGTTTAATGACATAGAAAGCTTAAAGCTGGTTATTCTGGCAAATGCATGCAAAATGTTCTCCATGGAGGATTTCTCAACATACACATGCATTTAACAAGGATTGTGTGCTCTGAGAATCATTATGCTTATTTTATGCATGCTTTTGCACCCACACACTCATCAACATGCGCATGCACAGTCCACCCTGTGTTTGCATTAAATCATTAAATGAATAATGACACAATATCGATATGGAAAAAAATTTAAGTTGATGAAATTCTTTATTCTTAATTATTAAATGCAAATGACACATGCTTTAAGGATAGGAAAAGTAGCAGTAAGACAGTAAGTGACATGAAAATATGCAGGGTTTCAGTTTGATTGGTTACTTCAGAGAAAAACAAAAAAAAAGAAATGGCACAATGGCACATTGAAATTAACACACCACTGAAATGTAAAAGATTAAAAACTTCCAAGAAATGTCGAGGCCATTTTCTGTTTATCCTTGGTAGACCTTTTGAACTGCCCTCGTAGGATATCAGAGCTGTGATTCATACACAACTGGGATCTTATTGTTGCTGCAGGCCACTGTCTGAGTATGAGCTACACAAACAACACTAGTCAGTGAGTAAGTTAGTTATTTTCTCTCTCTCCCGCACTCAGAGTCACAGCTGAATGGTATATAGAAACTGACATAGGAGCCCTTTCATAACTTACATTCCACATGGGAGAGGATAGTGGGGGGAGGTGCACAAAGGAGAGGGTTTGGTTTCTCAATGTGATACAGCAGAATGAAAAGATCTTTAAAGGCCCAAAACAAGATATGTTTGACCACAAGTTACTGTGCTGTAAAATTAAATATAGTGTTTTTACACAGTATGACAACTAATATTTAAGATGCTCAGTTGAGATTTTGGATTAGGTTTCGTGAATGTGTGTCACTGTATGCAGAATGCACGTTCAGTTTACCGTTAGGTAGAATGTCTCCTCAAAGTAAAACTTATTTAAGATAATAATAGAGGTTATTGAAATGTGTTCCTACCCAAATGATAGTTCTGTTGGTTTATTAATATATTTGATATTTTTTTATTCACTACAAAAACTAAATGCCCATTTATCAATTGTCAGTAAGTATCAATTAACTTTGGTTTAAACGTGTGCCTTAGGAAAGTCAGTATTCCTCTCCTTCATCTTCTTCCCCTATGTTGTCAGTACCCACCTCTTCATAATCCTTCTCCAGGGCAGCCATATCCTCCCTAGCTTCTGCAAACTCTCCCTCTTCCATGCCCTCCACACCTATAGAACACGTCTATATACTGTGGTCTCTCAGCACCCCGAGGCAGCTGAGTTATCAGTAGGATATAGAGTATGAGATGCTGCGCAAACAACTCGGCACGCCCTCGTGGACTTAGCGTACAAGCTACAGACCAGGGTCAAGGCACAGAGGAAATCATTGATACCGTGTTCTGGACACTAATAGGAAGCTCATATATATTTACACCACTGGTCAAGACAATTCTTGAGAAGTAGGTCTAGAGAGTGCTATTGTTATTATAGTAGATTTCTATAGATTTGATAACACTTTTGATTCTGATTGAATCTATGAAATTCAAATTCAAATTGATATATCATTTCATTTGGTCAACACTCTTACCTATCCATTTTGAGGAGACAACTGATCGAAGGTATATGTCAAGCTGTCTCTGTCAGAGATCTCTCTAACATTCTTCCGACTCCTTGGTGGATTAGCCACTGGCTCAGGTTTCACCTACCCTGCGTAGATATGGCGATGAGATACTCTTCTTTGATATCTATGGTAAAAATAAGTCTTAAGCTTAGAGAAGTTTGCCATTACCCAGCCCCCCATGTGAATCTACAGCAGCGTGGTTAGAGCTTTAATTCATCTCCATTCTACATACATCCATACTTCTTCCAACAAGTCCCCACCCTGGAGAGCACTTCTCGTAACTATGTGCCTTTTTTCAATATGGCGTGACCATATGTAAGCCTAATCATTGCAAGGTTGATTTAGGTTTGTGGCGTTGTTTGATGTTGGCTGCCGCCCCCTATAACCACATGAATTCCCACTATACCACCTGCACCACAGCTGTAGGTTTAACCCCCTGCCCATCAAACTACTTTCCAACTATATGACATATCACTCGTCTCGTATTGGTCAACTCTTGATACCTAGCTGCATACTCGCGAGCCTCTGCACCAACAACGTTTCGTACCCAGCACCATTGATTCACGAGACAAAATTGTTTTCAGTGTACGAGAAGACCATCCCTTACACCAACATCTAGACATCAGGTTTCTCAGTAGGCAAGCAATTGTGTCGCTTCCCAAATGCTAACATTTCGCCTGTCATGGTCCTTCCGCTTACGCCATTTGATGTAGCCTGAATGTTGACCTGACTTCCGAATTCCAGTGTTTAACAAGAAGGAGACTTTTATTGGTGCCCTACCCTCGTATCCACTTCCCACGGCCACCTATGCTCCAGTCATCTCTGCCG
>NW_023340095.1:11164330-11168655 GCF_004916995.1 Morone saxatilis | reverse complement strand
TAGGTTCCTGTGCGCACCTCATCTGGAGAACAAGAGAAAATGTTTCTACAATGACAACTGTGCAATGACAGAAAACTTTCTGGTAATAAAAATATTTTTTAACATGTTTCGTTTTAGAATTGTTTTCAATGTAGGCAAATGTTGTACAAATTTACACATATGGAAAATGCAATAACACCCAACACCAATATTCATTTCATTTCAGAAATAGAAACATAGCTTTGCCAATAATAAAACTACAAATACGTGAAAGCATCCTACAGTATGTTATATATCATTAGCTATATAACAGGCACTGACCAATAACAGTAGGTTCCAGGTCGACAAAGATGGCTCTGGGAACATGCTTCCCTGCCCCTGTCTCACTAAAAAAGGTGTTGAAGGAGTCATCTCCTCCTCCAGGAGTCTTTTCAGTGGGCATCTGTCCATCTGGCTGGATCCCATGTTCCAGACAGTACAGCTCCCAGCATGCATTGCCAATCTGAGCCCCAGCTTGGCCCACATGAATGGAGATACATTCGCGCTGCAGGGAGTGAGCAACACCGTTCAATTACTAGAAGCATCTGTTTACTTTTCAAATTTTTGCTACACAGATTTATTTTTAAACTACTAAAATCCAGTCATCATATTCTCTCTGTCTGGACTGGACTGATGCAAATACAACATTTTGTCTTAATGTAAAACATGTCACACTTAATTAAATCTTATTAATTCTGAACAAATAAAGTAGATTTCAAAATTGTTAATAAAAACAGTAGTATGCACTTAGTAAACCATATCTTACCATAGTTTATCTCTCTTCTCCAATGTCCAGGTATCGGTAAGAAGATGCACTGCTGGATACAGCTGTGTCACTCTGAGTTTTTATACCTGCAGCTTTAGGTGAACAGTGATTTGATCTGCGTTGTAATCAGAGAACCTACTGATGAGACCAGGATAAGGTCATCCGCTTGACAGACATAAACACAATGCAAAAGGAGGTCACCACCCTATTCATTGTGTGAAGCTGTGAGTGTTTTGTGCTGGTGTGTATGTGCACCTCATATTTCAGAAAGCAGAAGCAGAACCCCAGATGAGGGGAAGGTAACCTAGTGTAGTTTCATCTAACAATTTCTAGTACATGACTTTATGACAGGATAAAAAAAACTGAGTCTGAGAAAGAACCCAGTTGCTTTAGTTTGTCACCGTCATAGAACTATGTTACAGGTATTGACTGTTGTTGACTTTGTATGAATTTGAACACATTTGCTGAATCTATCAACTTTTTGCTTCCATATTCCCTATAAGGAAGTATATGAGCAAAATTTAGACCTTGATCTTCATGTAGATTTATTATTGTTCCTCCTTTGAAGAATATTTGTGTGGATATTCACATAAAATTAATGGTAAAAATAAGGTCAGACTGGGACATTTTCATTATAATGTATTTTTATGGAGACATTCTGCTAAATCTTCAAATTTTTAACATCTCTTCTGAATCACAATTTTACAAACTAAAAGGTTTATTAAAATGAAATACATCAAGTTTATCAAGCATACCATTTTCCCACACTCTCTTTCTGAACTGTCAGTCTTCACAGAGAAATACAATATATATGAGACCTGCTCCTCCTCCCTGTTAGTTCTTCAACCCCTCCGGGGAGTAGAGAAACTGAATACATGTGAACTGCTTCATAAGGCGTCAGCTGACTAAATGGAGCAAACAACAACTGCCTGTTAGAGTAGTTTCATTATATGCAACATAAGTCAACCACAGAAATAGAGAATAATATATAAGTATAAATACAACAAAAAACACAATACAGTCTTGAGTGTCATTTCATTCAAGCCCAAAAAGCCATTCATATCCAGTATGTTGTGTAGTTCACATGTTCACAATTCTATTCAACATGAGTTTCAGTTGAGCAGCTGCCTGTTTCACTTGGCAGGAATAACCTAAACGGATTAAACAATGCTATGGCTCAAAGGCAGAATGCTCAGCTCTATGATATCCAAAACAAGTCAAATCACTTTAAAGACCAGGCGGCATCCACTGTAATATCAGAACAGTTCAAACCAAATGGGAATGTTGATTCAGTATATGAATCACCATTGCAATAAACATCTTTATTTCCATATTTCCAACTGTATGCTTCACTGTTTTCACACACAAAAAAAACATTGGATGTCAATCAAAAGTGAAAATTTGACTTACACAGCAGCAAGACAAACTGTATCTCACTGACTTTAATAGGTTTTGTTGTGAACATATTTGTGGCATGTAGGAAGGTTAGGGTGATACCACAGCGACAACTGTGCTGATATTCTTTTTAAGGTCAACAAACAATCTGTAACAAAAAGGTAATTGATCATCAATCAATATCACATCCTTTTAAAACAAAGCCCACAAAGCACTATGGTGTAAATGGTAGACTATGTTACATCAAATTAAAACACTTTGGTTTCACACTGGTGTTAAACACATGCAGTGTTTTATTACCTTGTAGAGAAGACAGGGTGATTGTAATTCAAGCAATCATGCATTTCCTTTTTTTTAATACTATACAACAATACAAAATATAGCAACACTTTTCAACCAAATCTTTAGGTCTGGATCATGTTGCTGAAGTATGGTTACATGTCACTGCGACACACACCTTGATGTTTTTTTCTTTCATGTGTTTTTTCCCTCATAGGTTTTGCCTGAGTCATAAAGCTGTCCCACTTCCATTGTTTGAGACTGTAGTTCCCCAACGTCCCGCAATTGAGCCTTTTTACTTATAGGTCATAATAATGCTAGTGCTGGCAAGAAAAGGAGACCCAGAGCAGAACAAATATTGAGATAAAGAGATAGTTTGAGGTCATAAGAGATAAATGTAATGTAAACCCAGCAAAATGTTTGCAATATTTCTGAGCAAGCTACATATGGTACTTAACATTACAAATTAGAAGCCTATAATCCCAGTTTATACAGAAATCCGGGGTTGACCGACATACAAAACCACTTTGCAGAACCCACTGCAGTGTAGTGGTGAAACAAAATGATTTCTGTTCCTAGTAGTCACATGACTGTCTGTCACACTGACAGTCACTGTTGTTCATTCAGTGAGTCACAGAGAAGCAACAACGACCTCTAGCTTTCAAATGGTTACAATGACAGCTCTTCCAGTAAAATGGCTGGGCATGGTTGGTGTTATGGATTAGTTTGCAGGATGTCTGTCCCACCCACAAGATGGTGCATGACCCTTTCATACACATACATACATAACTCTTGCAAAGGGATCATTAATAACTGTAAATCAGGGTTATCAGTTGGCAAATCTTAAAAAACTCTACATTTGCTGGATTAATTTAGTCCTTTTTAGACTACTAAAGTGCCTCTGTCTATGCTTTGATCCAGGACTAAGTACTGTGGTGACATGGTTTTCTTAAGCTCTCAAACTCAAGTAGGACACCGTATGTCCTCAGATGACATTACCGTCTTTCATAGGCTGTAGCAGGCTCAGTTTTAAAGCTAGAGTTGAAGATACTGGTATCTGTACTGATACCAGTACTGTACTGGTATACTGTCAAGTCATGCTAGCTTGTCATGAAGGGGCTAAATAACATTCTACAGTTAGGGAACATGCCAATTTGGGCAAAAAACAGGCCTTTTTTATGATGCAGTATAAATGATTCATGTTATATTCACTGTTCTGTATGGTGTATTTGAATATCTCTGCATATTGGGGTCCCTAAACAGTATTGGAATTCCTTAAATTGGGTATGACTGGAAAGCGGATACTTTTATGGATTCAATGAGCATAATTGTATTCAGTTGTGATGATGTTAGTCCCCATAGTAGCCATTTCATTGTAGTGAGACATTTTTTAAACTCGACCTCACTGTATAAAATGACCTATTTGTGACTTCATGTAACTACAACCACAAACTAGAGACCTACTTCATTCAGAGGATGTATAGCTTTCCAAGACATATTGACAATAAGGGGGTTTCTGAGCCATTTCCAGAGACGTACGTAGTGCTATCCATACAATTGCTGAACAACACAGTTTTCCTGAAATCTCCAAATGTCAACAGTTTTTGATACCAAATCAAAACAGGAAAAACTCCACAGTGCTTCATGTTCCCAGCATTCAGATGCCTATACCACTTCTATGTGGCATAAATTGTTGACCTGCTATCTTTCCCCTAATGAGATCCCCTGTCACCCCTTAAAAAGTAAAAAATAGGTCTATTGCAGAGAGGAGTGGAGTGTTTCCTTCAGCTGTCTCCTGCCACACATCCCCATCCTATAGATGCTTATATGGTAGAGACGCTACAATATAACAAAAATAAAAGAATCA
>NW_023340095.1:11128325-11164230 GCF_004916995.1 Morone saxatilis | reverse complement strand
GCGGTGTACAAGTGCACCATCATCCCCGAGCTGCCGCAGGAAGTGCATCCTCCTTTTTTGTACCACCAAGCGGCAGGCGCGCTCCCAGTGCGCGTTCCCGTCCAAGAGACAGGTGGGAGTGGTTTGCAGTTGAATATAGCGGGACAGCTCTTCGCCCACCCGGCAATACGTACTCACTCGGACCACATTGACGGCTGCTGTGAGAAGCTACACAAAGGCTAAAACCAGTTTCCACTTATTCTCTCGAAGGACTTTCTACTAAAAAGCCACTATGGTACGTATATTTATTTTT
The DNA here is from genome assembly GCF_004916995.1 of Morone saxatilis. Classification (NCBI taxonomy): domain Eukaryota; kingdom Metazoa; phylum Chordata; class Actinopteri; family Moronidae; genus Morone; species Morone saxatilis. The sequence continues at coordinate 11,163,938 of NW_023340095.1, read as the reverse complement.
ATCCGCAGATAAAGGCCCACTCCACAGTTCAGTTAATCTTGCAGAACTCTGTAAATATTACGTCATCAGTTTTTGTTTTTTTACCAGTGTGCGTCAGTGATTCTTCTGTGTGTTTAAACGTGCTTTGACAATGCGCAAAATAAAGATGCTCCCTCTGTGCGCTCTTGTATTTGGCTGCGTCACAAACGACTTGCAGTAAAGCTGATCCGACTGATGGCCTGCATACGCAGGTGGTAATGATTGGGCTACATTGTCAGCACATCAGGAAAGAGATGAAACATAGATGATACAAAGTATTAGCGTTTTTCTTTAATTTATTGCATCATTATATATTTTATTTTATATATTTATCAGATTATGTGCAACAACTGATTGATTCTCTCAAATTAGAATATTTAGGTTGTTGTTGGGGTGTGTGAGACTGCACATTCATACATATGAGTGAGGAATTGAGGTGTGTCTCATCATCAACAAGTCAGCACAGATTGAGACTAGTCAATGGCTGGACTTTAATGGCTGGACTTTAATGCTTAACAATTAAACTAGCACACAAACACACACAGAGAAAACCTTGTGTTCTGTTTGCATACTGTACTATATACACAGATTGTCAGTGCTGCTTATAAAAACCCAACGATATCATTGTGTACAGTATACCCGCCCTGATCAAATAGTGAACCATAACATTTTGTTCCTGTATTGTTAGAGCTAAAGTACTACACTAAATACCTGCTATAATGTTACACAACGGTTATTAAACATGATCACCGACCCAAAATAACAATTTATTCCTAAAAGAAAGGTTAGAAAATATACAAAGGCTAAGAATCATAGGAGAATTCTAATGGCTCCTCCACTCCTGTGCAACCAATATCCTGTCAATCTGGCCTGTAGATGTAGACACATCCTGGTCTACAATAAAGTGTCGACCACATGAAAAAGGAACATATAATAAACTAAATACACGTCAGTCTGGGTCTAGACAAAAATTCCATTAAATCATCACCCATCCTCACCTTGTCTTTATGGTACATTATGTCTCTTTTCCTCTTATAGAGGCAGAATGCGCTGTGATGATGGGGTATTAAGGGATCTCTGTCCCAGTGTCTGCTGACCTGAAAAAGCTTTATACAAATGAATTGCTCTCTCTTTTTCAATCTCGTTCACCTTTCCTTTCTCTCGCTCTCAGTCTCTGACAGGATCTAGAATGTTTCTCTACTTATAATTTCAGTCACCAACAAAACTGGAATCTCAAGTCTGTCTGGTGGAGCGTCAGACATGCCCTTGTTTCTGTCACATACAGGACAGACACACCCTCAACAGTTTAAGAGTCTCTAGCACAGAATTAACTGTTACTTTGACTGAAATAATATCCCAGCATTCAAGAATCAACATGTTTACATTTATCTTTTTCGACTTTAACATCAATAAGAAATGGTTTGTATATGGCAGAAACCTTTCAGCACATCGGGTGTGAAATTCAACCAGGCGGTGACCACTATTTTGGTGACTGCCAGTCTGTGTTTCCAGAAACAGTCCGCTCTGTTAGGTGTCAGGTTAGCATGAGAAACCCAAAATAGCTGCTGCACAACCTGGAAAGCAGTCTGGGGAGGGTCCCTGTTGATTTGGATAGCTTCCAGTGATGAAGTATTGAATATGTCTAAAAAGTTACAGTACTTTTTACAGTACAGGTATACCATAAAGCAGTTCATCTCATTGATATGAAACGACTTCTTTTCTTCTCTTAAGTACAGATTTAATTATGATACTTACAAAGCTTTTAGATATTATCTGACTTATTTTAACATAAAGACAACATTAAGTAAGCATAACACAGCACATAAATTGTTGTCTATTGCAAGTGAAATATGAAAAATGCTTGTCCACATGTCACCTTCATGCTCACAAAATCGGACTTGTATAGCCAGACGGTCATGTAGTTTATCTCTGGGCAAATATTATAGGGAGAGGCTAATGCAAATACAGAGATACATGTAAAGTGTAATAAAATCCTGACTAAGATTTAATGGAGGTTTTTCAAAATTGTCGCTTGATAAAATGCATATCAATACTGCTGGGCAACTAAATCCTTCAGTGCCCTTTTTTTGAAATGTCTAATGTCTTCTGTAAAATAATAGCGAGTGAACACTGCACCACATGTAGTTAAAATATTGTTTGATTCTTTTGGTCATTCCATTAGTTGTGTATTTTTGTTTGAGTCATCTTCTTTCTCTAAACTCGACCTCCATTTCAGCTCATGAGCCTTGGTCACATGAGATCTGGTGACAGCTGCAGCAAATCCGTTTTCTGTGCTTTGCAAGCTCGCGAACCTTCTTTGTCTCCAAAGACTAACTCCTGGTTGGGCTTCGCATGCTATGGGCAGAGCTTTCGGTAGAATTGGGTATACTAGCTGTACTGCGATTACTTTAACTGTCAGGCATTTATGGGGTGGTAAAAATGCTGATTTACGATAAAATAAAATAATAGTGGTTAATGAGTGTTGTCCCGATGCTCTCATTAACTTAAAGGAAGGGAACAACACACAGTTGCGTAAGGAGGAACGATTTGCGGCCTCCTCTGAGTTTCCCTTCTCTCCTTTATTTAAACCTCTTCTTTTCCCCTCTTGCAGCGTGGGAATGCATCTCTGTCGCATGGTAGGCCAGGCCGGGTTGTGCCAGATGCGGGGGAACAAGCCTGCGGGGGAAGAGCTCTACTGGGGTCTGGAACATTGGCATCAGCCGGGACGGCAGATGCCCATTGCGAACAACGCCCGTGGGAGGGCCACGACGGACTCCTTCACCCCTTTCTGTCAGTGACAGCTGGGGCTGCGGGAAGGTCATGTCCCAGAGGCATCTTTGGTTGGGACCTGGGAACCCACTGTCATTGGTCAAGTAGTGGTTGTGATGGTGGAGGGCTTGTTGTGTTTTGTAGGCTATCGAGGGAATGAGACATTGTCAGGAAGAGATTCGGTAGTATCCACCGTTCGTGCAAGATTAGAGGATTTTGGGGTGGCTGCAAAATGGGGAGGGAGATATTCTAATGATCTGTAATGTGCCATGGTGTAATAGCTTACAGGGAGTTGAGTGGTCTTAGTGAGCCTGGCAAAATTATTGCTAATGATATTAATGGATTTAGTCCAACTAATGAGCCACTTCCTCTAACAGACAAAGTTACTTTTTCTTTTGCTAATATCTTTTTTAAATCTTTGGCCAGGGGATGGAGGTGGCGACAGGGGAACTACCGTCAACTTCTGTTCACCCTGAGCAGATGGATCTCTGGGAAAGGGAAGGGATGGCCGGCCAACAATTAACGCCCGTGGGCACTACACAATTGGCAAAGGAGGATTATATGGACCGTCGTGCCTAGGACAGTAATCGCAAAACGGGTAAGGCACTACTAGGATTAGTGCATCAGGTGGTTTAATTTATCTGTTTACACTGGCTTTGCCATGGGGTTTTGAGGGGTTAGCCATGGCTAAGAAGATCAGGTGTGAATGAACTTGAGCATGGGTAAGTGATATGATAGAAGTGAGCCAATGCTTTTCTTTTTTGTTTTTTTCGTGGTCTGGCTTAGGCTGGATCGAGTGCAGCTGGTGCTCCAAGGCTGTTCCTTTGGCGGTCCTTTCGCACTCTTTTTGGGGGGGAGGAACTGGGCTCTGCTGTTTTACCTCCCTGCCTGATGGGAGAGACTCGTCTGGTTGACTTTTGGCAGGAAGTCTAAGCTTTTGGGAGGTTGGCCGATTTACCAGCCCCCCCAGGTCTCCAACAGCCGTGGGTTGAGCCTTACAACTCGCATCCTTGGACCACCCACACCACCCTGGAGGAGGCCACTGCCGACTGGTGCCTTCATGGGTGGACAAACGCAGGGGGCCATCTACGACATCTGCCGAAGGAAAGGAACCGTCAGATATTGGGAACGCCCCCATCATACACCAACCTGGAACAGGCTCAGTCAGCCAGATCAGTGCTCTTCCATCACAGCCCTCGGCCCTTTCGCTGGTCGGATTTTGGAGCCCCTGGAATGTTGACCTGGACAGAGAGTTCCAGACCAAACTTGCGTGCCGCTACCCCTCTGGTATCCACTTCCCACTGCGCACCTATGGCCTTCCAGTTGCATCTCTGGGCTGAGAGAGAGCCGTACCAATGGGAGCAGCCTGGTCTGTCGCTGAATATCACAAATTCATTGCTTTGATGCCAGCCAATCAGATTCGGTAAAGGGTGATTCCTCGTCATAGGTAGAATACATGGCTGCTGGTCTGCCTGATTATCGTTTGGCGAGTTGGGTGCGCCAAAGATGGTCAATGGTGGCACATCTGCATGCCAAAAACCAAATCGTAAGGCATCCAGTGTGTGTGGGTGACTGGCGTGCCCCACAGGCTTCAAAGGTTGGCAGTCAAAGCTACCAGCACTTCCAGACTGTGGTTCCGAGCGAAGGAGACCTTGGTGCCAAATGTGCCATTGGAGGGCTGTGTGCATGCTGAGCAAGTACACGGCCAGGTCGCGAGGCCTGGGCCGGTCTCGGGAACCACAAGTTATGACCTCATGTTCATGCCAAGAGAGCCTTGTCCACTGGGTATGGGGTGGGTAAGAGGCTGATGAAAGGGCAATGGAAAGGGAGGGAGAGTTCTCCAGGAGGCGCCGAGCAAGGATATGGCTGCCTGGAGAAGGATCCATGAAGAGGTTGGGAATGGGTCGACTCATTTCGAAGGGGGATGAAGCAGGGAGAGAAGTATTAGACAGGCTTAGCCTGGCCATTTGCGTGGCCAGTTATTTGTCAGGGCAAAATGAGTCGATTATCAAAAAATATTTAAGATAATACTTTGCATGTATTGGGTTTTTAAATTCAGAAATATTTGTTGGGTTTTTTTAATTTTACCCCTTTTTAAATTAAATTTCGCACCTACCTGCCGGGCGTCCTGAGGTTATGTTTCTTTGTTGTGCAGAAAAATTAGGATTTTTGGACAGAACATAAAAACCTGAAGTTTGAAACCGTGTGCTTTGCTTCAGATAAATCTGCTTCCCCCAAACATTGTTGGACTGTTAAGATGCCATATTAAACTTCCGGTAAAATAAAGTAGCCCATCTATGTTTCTTGGCACAGAAACACGAGTTCTCACACATCTTCTGTGCTGCGTTCATTTTTTGCAAAGACGACAAAGAACGTATATGACTACCCAAATCAATAGCATATTAGTTTTCTTTCTTCATCAGACACTCTTTTCCCTGGATCCACTCTTTATGAGGGTTGACTTCTATTTTGACATATCTTGACAAACATTGCGGATAATGTACAGTAGTTCATTAAAGAAAGAGGTAAAAAAAAAAAATATGCCATTTGTTCCTGTTTCCAACTTTTGCATTATCAAATTAACCTGCGAGACTTACTGTTGGGCACACTCCATGTACTAAAACACAGCCCACTATCAATAACGCGGAGCGGCCCCCTGGGTTGGCGGTGGGTTAAGTCTGCAAGAGCTGGCGCCGACATGTTCAGGAGGGCGGGAGACCAACGGTCAAAGGGGGTTGCGCACATGTAACAGCCGGGGTAGCTTGCACATGGGCAAAACACGCTGGAACCGGGTGAATAGTGCAGGTGCAGGTAAAATCAGGTCCGATGACTTCTCGCGTTGCTCTACGGAAACCCTGACTCCGGGGAGTGACGCACGAGGGGTAACGTTTGATGATGTACATAGGCTCATGTTTTAACCCACGCCTAATAAACAACGTTGCATTAAGTGGGTGTGTGTTCTGTAGCATTTGAGAGCGAAGCGTAAAAATGGAGTGGAAATTCCTTTGTATGTGCAACACGATACCTGACCAATAAAAGTGATTCTTGGATTCTTAAATAAACGTTGGGCTTGTGGGACACCTATTATCCTGTGTGACTTCCGATCTAGGTAAAGAACTAGAGCTATTCCCATTATTCTTTGGCTGTCCATAACCTCAGAGTTCTCATTACCACCACTGATGCGCCCTTGAGCAAAGCACTTCACATTCCTTGAATTCCTCCCATGGGGAATCAGCAAAGAAAGCATTACTTGTCCTAAACAAAATGTACAAGGTCAGACTGGTTGTACAGCTGTTTAACCTACCAAGAGGATGATCTTGCACTTCCACTGTTGTTTTCCCACTGCTGGCTGGAAGATTAGGGACTGCATTCTTCCTTCCAACTATAATGCTGAACAGTCATGCTTTCATAACTACAATGCAAGCAATTTACTTAATGCTAAATTTTTGTACACTTGACACAAAGGTCAAAGTACTGCATACTTCAGGTTTTTGTACGATGACAGTGCCTCCAATACCAAGGAAGGGAAATGTGGTGGTCCAAATGCTTACCGTTGTATTCACTTTAGAACCTGTGTTTCGTTTGGGTAAACTTAACCTGTTTTGACAGCTGAGGCTGGCAGTAGCAGAACCGGATGTCAGTAAATCCATGAAATGTATGTGTGTAATAAGTGAAATCTATCTTTCAAGTGTTATTGCTTCCCTCATTTGTTAAATTATGGTTGTTCTAAGGTTGCGACTATATGGGTTAAAGACATCATATTGCACTAATTTTGACAGATATTTGCTAGTTATGATTCACACATTAGTGGTGGGAATGGGCAATTTAGCATTACAAATTGTTTCTTTAAAAATTAATTTCAATTCCAGAATTAATATTTGATCTATTTGCTTCTGCAATTCATTAATTGGCAGATTTCTGTTCACAATGTTATTTATATTTAAGGTTTGATACATATTTATTCAGTTTAAATTACTGCACATAAATGCTTATGTTTTTTTTTTTTAGATAGTGGCTGTTGCAGCGAGGGACCTGCAGCATGCTGGAGAATTTGCCAAAAAACACAACATCCCTCGAGCATACGGAAGTTATGATGAGTTGGCACAAGATCCAGACATTGGTGGGCTCTTCTGTCAGCATATGGCATCTGATTTTGGTCTAAATTTGAATGAACACATTCTACTTCGCCAAAGTGTCAGACCAGTGAATGAATCTCAAGCTCCAAGAATACTAATTTACTATTTAATAATGTGTCTAAACACTTGTCTTTCTTTCCTTCTCACTTCAGATGTGGTGTACATCGGCACCATCCATCCTCACCACTTGAGTACTGGAAAGCTCTTTATGAAGTCCAAAAAGAATGTGGTGATTGAGAAGCCCCTGGCCATGAATTCAAGGGAAGTGCGGGAACTCATCACCGCAGCCCAAGACAACAGTGTTTTTCTCATGGAGGTAACTAAATATAGTCATTTTTAAACCAAAATCACATTTACAATTCACCATTTGTCTGATAACCCATTCCATGTCTCCTTTTAGGCAATTTGGACGCGTTTCTTTCCCGTATCCCTTGAAGTGAGGAGACTGCTGGGCCAGGGTGAAGTGGGTGATGTTCAGATGGTGAGGGCTGATCTGGGAGCTCCACTCACCCATATCTCTCGCTTGGCTGCGAGGGAGTTAGGAGGTGGGGCACTGCTGGACCTGGGAATCTACTGTTTGCAGTTTGTCCTCATGGTTTTTAATGGCGAGAGGCCCGAGTCCATCCAAGCCACAGGACATTGCATAGACACAGGTGATTGTCTCAGGGAAGGAACATTTTAGTGAATGACAAGTTAAATACTTAAATGAAATATTCAGTCTTTGAAAACCCTGATAGTTATTATGAGATAAAATCCAGAGATCATTTATAGAGGAAATTAGTAGCCACTTTTCCAGAGTTACCAAAGCTCTCACTACATCTTTTATCCAGGTGTTGATGGAACAGCAGTTCTGGTCCTGAGGTTCTCAGGAAACAGACTGGCCGTTTGCACTTGTTCAATCACCATGATGATGACCTGTGATGCCGTCATCACTGGGACCAAAGGCACCATTAAGGTAACAGAAAGCACAGCATTCAGTAAGAAAAGTAGAGACGTCTTCTCCATACAGGACAAAATAACATCATGTTAATGTTAATTGTAGGCTATTGTTAACATTAGCATGCTCTTGTTAGAACTCAGTTCCAAGTGCATTAACCCATGAAGCTACAGCTGATTGTGAAGAGTTTTGCAGCCAGTGGAGCTACCAGTGTGCGCCTGTAGACTTGTAGTCGTGTGCGATCTTTACATAATTTTATTTGGAAAGCTAAACGGAAAATCATACATTTTAACACCTTACCTTTAAACCTTACCTTTTTATGCAGTGTGTCTCTGTCTGTTTTGAAATTGCCCACTTAAGCTGTTGAATTCAAGTATAGTACACTGTAGTATAGTTGAGGCTTGTAAACTTATTAGAACATAAAAAAACATGATAAAACACAGTAGATGTGGTGAAATACTAGTGTTATATCTCAGCTCAACAGGATAATTAAAAGTACATTCACTTGAGATACAAATTGTAACTATTAGCCAGTCAAAAGCAAGTGGTCATTGTTGTGGCTCTAGCATGTCATGTAAGGCGAGTTACATTACACCGGTTTCCACATCAGGTACCCCACCATATGTGGTGCCCCACAACCTTGGAGGTGAACGGGAAGGAGATGCAGTTCCCCCTGCCAGAGGCTGGCATGCCCCTAAACTTCACCAACAGCACAGGTCTACGATATGAAGCTGAGGAGGTCCGCCACTGTCTGCTGAAAGGTACAAGATGCTCTAATGTGTAACGATTAAACAGTTAGCTGTAGCATTTACAATAGATCTTTATTGATCTTATTTGTTTTTTTTTATTAACATGTTCAGAAGTGAATTCAATACTTAATATGATAATAGCTTATCTTGACCAATCAGCTGTCAAAATATGATTCATATATGTCCTTGTGGTCTTTTGCTTATCATTGTTTGTGATTGCTTGTTCCCCTCCAGGACTAAAAGAGAGTCCATGGATGCCGTGGGCTCATTCCAGCCTGTTAGCAGAAGTTATAGATGAGGCCAGAAGACAACTGGGAGTAACATACGACCAGGATAACATCCAGTGATGTGTTCTCAGTGCCAGTTTCCTGTTCAATTCAGGGCACATGGGATCATTGTAGGTGTTTTGGCTAAGCTTGGACTGCTTTATGTGCGTGTTTGAGTGTAATACAGTAATATTAACATTAACAGTGGGTTTGTCCTATTCAAGGGGTCATAGTGAGCCACGAAAGCATGCACAAAGAAACTAAATAAAATTCATCATTCATCATTAATTGTATTGTGTTTTTCCTACTGTGACACTATATTTAGTATGTTAAGGAAAAGCACCACATATGTATTTTCTGTAAGAGGTGGAAAAACAAAATTTGCTGAGGTAAAAATCTTCTTTTTATTATATACTATATTGTAACAGTCCTTTACCTGTTCCTGGAAAATAAGAAAGCAAACACCTTGTGCCTAACAACTAAAAAAGGACATTAAGAAAAACTTGGGCTGTACCTGCCTCATACGTTGACTGAAACATTTCAATGGATCTATAAAGGAAATTATAAAATTCTACCATGGACATTTATTTCCATTCATTCATATTAAAATACACACATTTCATTCAAAACCGGGGTTGTAATTTCTTTTTTTTTTTTTCTCTTTTGTTTACAATTTCATTGACTAACATATGAGATCAAGTATTACATTTCGTTTATTTTGATGATTTCAGATGTTAAGTTATCATTTTCCACTATCTTGAAGAACCTGAAAAATTCAGACCACTGCAGGTTGCTAGGCAACCGTACAGACGCTTTTTACCTTGCCGGAAGTGCGTGGCTCAGAGGAAATATGGCGCACAGGGCAGTGCGTATACCAGCAGTGTTTATCGCTTCAAGACATTATTTGACCTCATTCTCTTTGTCTGTTTTCGTCGCGTTTGCAGCATTTAAAGCCGTAAACTCTGACAATGTGTACAGTGCGAGCCACACGGCCACCGTATCCGTCGCCGCCGCCAGGGACCTGCGGTGAGTGTTAGCCAGCTAGCGGCTAACGTTACCACACTAACGTGAAACTACAGTCACAGTTAATTCATCTCTGTTCAGCTGTAAAGGTCATCTGCTACCTACAGCTCCAGGTTACACCTTCGCCCTTTAAAGGCTGTATTTCTACCCCTTTTGCCGGAGTTAGTAACCGGCTTTTGTTGGAGAAAGGTAAAGGTGTACCTGACTCCGTTTAAAAAGTTGTCAATTTAATGTCTTTTAGCGTTTTAGAACCATGCATTCTTTATAAACCTATCCTATAATACGATTTTCAAAACTTATTTGTCTTGTAGTGTATTTCGGCGTATAAATAGTTCATCATCCTGCACTTAATTGTAGTGCAGTCTCCTTTTTTCTGCCTTTACAGTTTAGAAATAATGGGATTATGTTGCTAACTAACAACCCTTACGTAACTAATGATATCTGATGTCAAGGATTTTTGAGGTTTGTTGATAAAAGGTGGCATGAGTTACTTACTGGTAGTTTTACCTGTGCATGGGCATTTGTTTGCTTCATGGTCGTATTAAACTGATCAAGCAGTTTGTAGGTTATAAACCTTTATCAAGAATTTGCTCTTTGTGTTTTTGTTATTATTATCATGTAATGCTGATGCTGGTTTCTCCTCTTTGTCCTCTGTGTATAATGTCATGGCCATAGACTGTATGATTAAATCTTGGCACTATTTTATTGTTTTTTGTGACGCTCCTGTGATTATTACCTGTTAAGACTGTTGCCATCGTTCAGTTCCAACAACAAACCACCTTTTAAATGTTGGCACAGGATGAACTTTCTGTAGAGTTAAAGGTTAAGTTACTTAAACCATAAAATAGAAGGAATAGATTCCTAAAAAGCTTTAAATTATGGATTCTTGTAGGTCCTAGAGTAAGCATAATTTGGACTGTATTAGCTGCAATGTGACAAATATGGCTCTTATTTTGTTAAAGGTGACTTTGTTACTGAATATGATAGATTTTCACCAAAGAACCTCTTGCTGCTTTTCCCCTATCCAAAGCTTTTTCAGACTCTAAGTCCTTTCGTGTCACCTCAGGTACCTTTTGTATGACGTGAATCCCCCAGAGGGTTTCAATCTGCGGAGAGATGTCTATATCCGCATGGCGTCCCTGGTGAAGACTTTGAGGAAGGGGGGAGATGACTGGGTATTAGTGCTTCCCCCGTGGGGTCGCCTCTACCACTGGCAGAGCCCCAACATCCACCAGATCCGAATCCCGTGGGGAGAGTTCTTCAGCCTCACTAGCCTGCAGGCCAATGTGCCTGTCATTGAGTTTGAGGAATTCATTGCTGGTGAGCTTTTAATTTTGGTGACCCAGACTATAGTTACATTTTCTCAAAGGTTTTCATTTACGGAGTATTCTTTAAGCTTTTTTATACTCTAATAAATACTAAGGGTTCTTTTAAACAAAGCACAGTCACCGCTATTTAATCAGCTGTTAAAACAGATTGCTACTTAGCTCATTTTAAATGTGTTGAAGCCTAACACCCAGTTGTGTTTCTCGCCCGGGTCTAGAGAATGGAGGCCCATTCATAGACCAAGTTCTGGTACTGCAAAACTACGCGGAGGGATGGACTGATGGAAAATGGGAGGAAAAAGTTGATGAGCGACCGTGCATTGAGAAGTTGATGTACTCCAAAGATAAACAAGGCTACTACAGGTAAAGCCACACAGTGCGACATCAATTTAAAACATACAGTGTAAGAAGAGCCTCCATGTGTCTTACCATTTCTACTCATATACAACTAATTTGCTGTAGCAGTGTAATGTGTAAAGCTCTTATTGAAATGGGTTTTTATCCTGACAGTATTTACCATTGATTACAATCTTTTCATAGTAGTTGTCATGACACTGATGTTTCCTGAATCCAGCGGTTATCAAACTTTTTCTGTCATGCATTTGTTTATTGTTCCTACACGAAAGAGATTCATTAAGCTCAAGTGCCAAAGAAAATGAATTGTAAGTATAGTAGAATAACTCAGTAGACCTCCTTTGGACAGTGATGGATCACACAGTATTTCTGTATTAATGATATCCATCTCTAGCTTCCTGCTCGCACGTCTCCTTTCTCTCCATTCATCATCAACTGTCTCATTTATCTGGCTTGTGTGTGTGTGTGTGTGTGTGTTTCCAAGGGGCTGGTTTTGGGGCTACGAGGAGACGAGAGCTCGAAATGTAACATGTATATCGGCTCAAGGCCATGCCTCCATTATGGCCCCGGTTCTTCAGAAAAACATCACAGTGACGTGAGTCTACCGACTGTACACGTGCGTTGACATTTGTCATGCACCGATGGCTGTTAAAATGTGTCTGTGGCAGATAAATCAATATTATTTTTGAATTTTGTGATTGCATTCCGTCCTGTGGTGTTCGATGATTATTTTTAAACGTTAATCCCTTTTGCAAATTTAACACAGTACCTAATTGTACTCGTGAAGCAGCACTTACAGATTACTATAAACAGTGGACAGCATATTAAGTGTGCTGGTAAAGCTATGATAAAGTGTGTTGTAAAAATGTAAAAACAAATTGTGTTATCTAAATATCTTGCCAGGATATCGTACCACCTTCAGTTGTCTTACAAAATCTCTGAATACTTTTGTCATATGTCTTTTTGAAAATGGAGTATGTTTTAATAAATTCAGTTGTACAGTAAAACTGCAAAGCGAAAGACTGCGAGCAATAATAAAAAAAGATTGTATTTAATCTGTCTACAGGCAAATTCTGTAATGTTCTGAAAAAATAAATCAGGCCCAAAGTTGAGGTTGCTGTGACACAACTGTCTTTAGTATCTTCTCCAACACACATCTGAGTTACAGCCTGAGGTAGAGCAGCTCATTTTAAATTAATACTTCTTTAGCTACATTTAATTTGGCGCTAGTAACTTTACTAATTAATTACTAATCCAACAGTGTACATTAGATCACATTAGGTGTAGCTCGTTATAACAGCCAGTTTATTTAATTTAAGTATAAGCACAAGTCCTCTAGAAGTCTTTGATTCTTCTATTTGTGAATATCTGAAAGATTATCTGACTTTTTTTCTATGAAAGTGTGATATTACTCAGTGTTAGTTCTCACAGATCTCGTTGTTTGTGTCTCGTTCTTTTGCAGATCAGTTATGCTTGACCGAGCAGAGACACTCCTCCATGATCACTATGCTGGGAAGGATTACTGGGATGTAAGTAAAGTAATGGGCTAATATGTGGTGTTGGGTATCAGATGACATCTGTTTTCTAATATTTCTTTACTGTAATAATATTTGGCTATCTGATCTGAGGTCAGCGTTAGTATGTTGGTTGCTGTATGTGGTGTTACCTTGTAATGTTACTGTGTTCTAACAGTAAATAACATGGATATTTGGTTGGGTATTTTGACACCACGGGTGTAAGGGGCCACTCTCTCGTCTGTAACCTGATGTGAGTGTCTGCAATTGTCTGTGTTTGATGTAGACCCGTCGCAGTATGGTTTTTTCCAAGCACCTGCGACTCATAGGAGATGACTTCCGAGCCAAGTACCTGAACTCCACCGATGACAGAGACCATACCGTTTACAGTGAAGATTGGACTCGCATGAAAGTGAGTCAGTGTATCTGACTGGGGCATACATGTGCTGTTTGAGTCTGCAATTTTTATAGATTGACATTGTGATCACTTAATTTAAAAAAAACAGCAACTATTGATTTCAGCCCATTGATGGTCAAGTTTTAAGCAATAATTAAACAGTTGTCTGTATTTATTTGCTTCTCAGGCCAAGCTGGGCTCAGCTAAAGGTGGTCCATATCTGGGGGCCCACTTGCGCAGGAAGGACTTTATCTGGGGTCACAGAGAGGATGTCCCCAGCCTTAAGGGGGCAGTCAAAAAGATGCGCAGCTTGATGAAGAAGCACAAACTCGACAGTGTGTTTGTTGCAACAGATGCAGACGGGGAAGGTAATGAGACCGTTTACAATTATTTGTGGAGAAAATTGTAATGTTGAAATTACATGAAATTGTGTTTTGAAGGTTGATACGACAATTTTTTTTTATAAATAAAAAGCCTTTATATTTTGTGATTAAATATATTTAGTTTAACTGTTAAATATATTCTGGTCTAAAACCATTTCAAAGAGCATTAACACAATAAGGTGGGAATTGTTGTTATATATAATCGATGTAATGTTGTAGAACTGAAGGAGCTGAAAAGGTTGTTGCCAGAAATGGTGCGGTTTGAGCCGTCCACAGAGGACCTGGAGCTCCTTAAAGACGGAGGGGTGGCCATCATTGACCAGTGGATATGTGCACATTCAAGGTAGATTTTTAAAGTTTTTATGGTATTGTTGCATGCATTCATTACATGGTGATTAGCATAACAGTTTATCAGTCAACATATTGGTATGAGACAATATGACGGCACAGGTTTTATATTAATGACTTATTTATTAATTACATATGCTTAGCTCTGTTGTCATTCATTTAAACTAAGGGTTAGCGTTAGTGTTTAAATTTGAGTTTCTTAAAAATTATTTTGCTGCACTAGTGCCCCCCTCACTTTTCCTCATCATCAGATCAAATTAATTGATCCAATACTTTGGTTAATGATCAAATACCTGTAAAACTTCCATCAGCCTCAGCTGTACTTTGTCTATACCTTTGTCTATATCATTTCGGAGTATTGTGTGTAGAGTAATTAAAAATAACTTTTTAGAAATTTAGAAATGGGTCTCAGTGTGCATTACTTTAGTGTTTTTTGTCTGAAGGCATTGTATGGTAACACAAAATGTGTAAATTGCATTATTAAGACTTGACGCGGTCCATGTGTTATTGCTGATTTTTTTTTAAAAAGAGGTAATTATTTAGGACTAACAAGTTTACGTTGGTTACTGTGTTTCATCACTCTGTCAACTTGAAATTGACCTTTACTCCTAGATAACTCAGATATTTTACCAGCCCTAGGAAAATATTTCAACTTGAAAAACTAATCAGGACTGCTGCATATGCTGCTCTCACTGTGTCACATGCTCATGTAACTTTCCATCAACTGTGCATCACTTTTCCTTCTGGTGTTTTTATCTATCTGTCTATCTATCTATTCATTCAGATTCTTCATAGGAACATCAGTGTCCACCTTCTCTTTCCGGATCCACGAAGAGAGGGAGATCCTGGGTTTTGACCCTAAAACTACATACAATCGTTTCTGTGGGGACACTGAGAAAGAATGTGAACAGCCCACACACTGGAAAATTGTTTACTGATGAGACCTCTTGACTTTCCTGACACACACAAGTGCCAAAAGCAGTATTTTAAGTGTTTTATGGTGTATTTTTTATGGTTTCAGAGTTGTGCAATCAGGTTTTTGGAGACCACTGTGACTGAACCGTATGCTCAAAAGGCCAAGACTGGGCTTATATTGCTGTAACGTTCAACAAGTAAATCTGCAAATATTTTGTAGGTTGTATGTTGAATGTGGATCCTTCATGACAGCCTGGGATTTTACATAATTTCTAATATTTATCGCTAACACCAGCACCACTGGTGAGAAAAAGTGTCTTATAATGACTGCCACAGACAGTGTTGTATGGGAGTATCCTCACTTCAACATTTTGTGAGATTCAAAGATGTTGAGCATCTAAACTTAAGCTATTTTTTCCCTTAAAAATTAGACCACATAAGAAGCATTCAGAGATTATGAACATAGTTTGAAGATAATGCATTTTTAATTAAAGGTGCCCTATGGAGTTTTCTTGTAAACAAGTAAAGAGGTCTTTCTTACCTGAAAGCACTCTGTGTGTAACTATTAGGCCTAAAAAGTCTGTTAAATGCATTTCCTTCCTCATAAAACATTAGCAAAACTTATTTTAGAAACTTGGAATGTTTTCGCCCATGTTTGCTAGCAGTCGTCTTCTTCACTGCCTTTTGTTAGCACAAGGCTTCGTTACATAAAGAGTTGTATACCTCCTCTGCTTCCACCGTATTTCAGTGTTTCCTCCCTTATTTCATGTTTTTAGCCAGTGCCAGTATTAACATTTGTTACATGAAATTACCTTATTAATGTTTAATACCTTTAGCCTTTTCTTTTGTATATTTGGTATGTGTTATTATGGTGTTATGGCTATCGATACTACCACTGAAAGGAATCAAAATGCCACGAAGGAGCCACTGTGTCTTGTCAACACTAGCCAGCCATCAAGCTGTTATCTTACAACACAACTTTTTTGTTGTTGGTTTTTTATCCCTGAGCATGCACACGTTAATTATTTCAGATATGGGCATTGTTTCATGGTTTGTACAGTAGATGTGTAATTTTGGTGTTGAATAAAAGTTCTTTTGGAGTAAAACAAACAGATTTTACATTTACACACACACACACACACACTTACATTTATATCATAACCTTATATAGTCAGAAGCTGAAGTTTAGAAGTGTTGATGTAAATGTTGTAAGAGATTATATCTTTGCTTGTTAAATGTACCCTGTACACCCCTAAATATAATGTTTATATTACTATTATTTTGATTATTCACATCATTTCAGACTATGACCATGTCATAGTCGCTTGAGGAATTTTACATGCTATGGACCTTTAAATTAATATAATTTGGACTCCAGACTCCAACATTAAAATCTAATCCTTGGGACCAGCAGCACATATTTCTTGTATTGTTTATTTATTATGTCTTTGTATGATAAATGTGAGGAGGTAATAGTGCTGAGTGAGAGTAACAAGAAGCAGTCATCCCTATAAATTTGTTTTTGGGTCTTTTTCTGGAGCTGAGGAATAAAAAATGTATGCCTAAGTACCCCTGAAATCTTTTTGAGAATCCTGCTTTTCAGAGCCATTTTGGAAATCTGTGCTTGACTCAGCAAATGTAACCTAGTGAAATGATTCAAGTCTGATGATTTATGCGGTATATTTACCCTGGTTTGTACTTACTAATTAGCTCTCACGCTTTTTATTTTTTTTAAACATATTTTTATCAAGATGAAAAACCTGTAGGACTACCTTGATGATGAAATTCTTATTGATGGTTTTGGTTGAACAATAACAGCAGTGTCGCGTGTCATGTACGCCGTTGTTCGGCCCAACCCATGTTGCTTCATACTGCCCATTGTTTCGCCTTTTTTCAAGTTTCTGTTAATGGAACGATTCTTGATACAGTCCAAAAAGCAATTCAAAGTCTTGTGGGTGAAAGCTCAAACTCTCTCAGGAAGAACATGTTGATGAAAAATACCATCATGTGATTCAGCATTGTTGATATTAACAGCCAACACACACAGGATGTGTGTGTGTGTATAAAAGTGATGAAGAAAAAATGAAAAGCAGACTTTTGCTGAACTCATGACCTCTTGCCAATACTTTTGTGTAAATGTAGCAATTAAGACGGTGTTTTTTTTATTCTTAAAACATACACATTTGTTTGTTACATCATTATTTTCCTGTGTGTATAACACAGTTATAAGATGTGCAGTGTCTAGAGAATTTACTACATTGTTTGGACTTCTCCCTGTGGATCCCCCACATGATCCACATGATATCAGTGTGACTTTTCCCTATGGAGACCTGTGCGTCCTCAAACAACACTTATTATTTTATTAATAATTGAGACATGATGCAATATGATGCTTGGTGTCCCCTCTAAATTAGTGCAATCCCTTGTAAGTCAAATTGTGCAACACTTTATAACCTTTTAACATTTAATCTTATTCAAAGATGGAAATGTCTCCCTGCTGATCACTTTATTCAGGTTGTGCAGAAGTTAGAACAATGGCCATACAGAAAAATAAATAAATAAAAATAAAGTAGCACTCAATTGTTTATAATCTCAGTTTATGAGACTACTGCAAATGGTGCAATGGTGGGTCATTAAAGCCATATAGAAATGCCTAAAATCGTACTAATTAAATCATATATTAGACAAAGTATAATCCTTATAGGAACTATAGTATTAGTAATTAGAAATGTATTACAGATTATTATGTAAATTACAAATCCAGTCACATGTCATAACTGGCAGCAGCCAACACGTGTAATTAGTCTGTCCCAGGAGTCATGGACTCCTCTGCACTGAACAGGTCGCTGTCAGTACACGCCCTTTCTCACAGATTTACTCTCTCACACAGGTGGGATTTCTCTCATAGCAGGAGACGAGGAGCAGACAGGTTGTCGTTAACAGCGGGGTCGTTCAAGGAGGATTTATCATCTTCTTTTTTTAATTTTTATTTTTATTTCCCAGCGCGCACTTTGTTCTGCTTTTACTCCCATAAACGACTGATGGAAAGGGCATCCTGCTAGGTCCCACCTAGCGCCATGTCCTCCCTAACGAGCCTGCTGAGTCTGTTAACAAATAGTTTAACCCATTAGGAGGACATACGCAGCCAGGTAGGGCAAATGGTTAATTAGTACATTACTTTATTATTATTAGCAGTGGTGGAGGAAGGAATCTATTTATACATTAGAACCTGTTTTATTCCTTTTTGTTGTTGTCTGCTTATAATTTGAATCAGTGTTATTACTTTTCTTACATTCTCGATTAATTTGTACATTTGACTTACTACTTTAATTATTACTTATCATATCTATTCCTATTTATAATTTAATTTAATATTTGTTCCTCATTTTGTGTTTTTACTGAGTGTTTTATTTATTACAAAGTCATTTGTTACCTTGTGCGTTGGGGAAGGTGGTGTTTTCTTGAGTGAAGCATTTTGTGTTTGTGTGAAAAGTGCTCTAAAAAAAGCCTGATTGATAAAAGTACTAATACCACACTGTTAAAATAATCTATTGCAAGTATAAATCTTGCATTGAAAGTGTTACTAAAACTACTTCTACCTTTAAAAAGTAGGCTATGTAAGTGAGCCTATAGGAAAATGTACTTCAAGTATTTAAGGTAAAAGGTGGTTATACAACATCATTAGATTGTTATTGTTGGACATGCTTTAAAGTAAAGGCTGGATTTTACTGTTGTAGTTGACTGATGTGAAGCATTATTAACTACTTTGTGTAGGAAGGTAACTAATGATTATTTCAAGTAGTGTTTATTTTCGCCATTAATCGATTGTTTGGAGCCCAAAGTCCCAAAGTCCCAAGAGCCCAGAACCTATACTTGATTTGTCGAGCCATTAGCACAGTAGTGAGTAATTCTTGGTTTCATTCCACCATTAAGAGTACAGCCATACAACTACTAATTTTCATGTGGAATTAAGTCATGTGGACTAAAGATAAACTAAACTTATTCTCAAATTCATTATCTGTTATATCTGAAATGTCAAACCACTGCAAGTTATGTTTTAAGGAAGTGACAATTGATGGATCGGTGTTTTCATTTCAGCCTCCCTCCGTGATGGCCTTTTTTCGGCAGCTGCAACTTCTTCTCTGGAAGAATGGGCTGACAGTCATCAGACAGCCGGTAAGTGACAAGTGCAGTGGGAACTTATTTTCATATAAGATCATCAGCTTTATCATTACCTAAAAAAAGATTGTGGGCAATAAATAGCATAAATCATAATTAATAACACCTTTACAGACTGGATACTCCATACTTTGGGAATATTGAGCCATGTCTCACTCAAAATGTTGAATACTATCTTTTTTTTAAGAAATGAACTCTTCATAAACTGATTATTGCTGTTTTATGATTCTCTCGTGTTATAGCTATGGTCCCTGACTTTGATCATCTGGCCTCTGATTATCTTCATCATCATTGCTGTGACCCGCAACCAGTTCCCTCCAGTAGTAAAAGATACATGTAAGTGTAAAACTGCAGAGAACAGTACCTTGATCCAGTAGTTCCATGTTGTGTTATTGACATGTAGTTCAATAGCCCTTTATCACTAATGCACATCTTTACAAATGCAAGTCTTGCTGTTATATAATCATTAATGATATGATATAATGTACAATCAAAATAAAAAGTGAGCAAACAAAAACAGCTTTCAATATAACCTACTGATAATTCTTATCCTATTTCACCTATAAGCTGCCCTGGCACTACCAACGATAGAGCCTTTACTACTTTTTTTTACAAAGATAAACTCAATAAAAACATTAAAAATCTCTTTATAAATATTACAGTTGTATCATATTTGTCTCTATATCTACAATGCATTGTCAGTGTATTGCAGTAAAGAGGTTTTGGCTGCCATGTCTATGAAAACATTTTAAAAAGGTCATTAAATGATTATTATGTTGTTCTGATTACAGTAAAGAATAATGCAAAATCTGAACCTGGGTGAACTTAAGGGAGCGATACAATAGACTAAAATTTGCGTTAACACAATATTGACTTTACATGGACTGCCAGGTTTTTGTTTGGCATCATAAAGAATAGCACATTTATGGACATTCAGACTTTACAACCACAGTAACAGAAACAAAAGTAGTTCTTCAGATCTGAGCCTATCCCCATACTGTTAACATGTGTGTAATGGTGCTTAAGAAGGGAGCGTAAAATATGTACACACATCTGCCTTTGTGTCGCTATGACCACATTTGAGAGTGGTTGGTTGTAGATGGAGGGGCAGAAATTGTGAAATGGATAATAAAAAATACCACGAGTGTTTTGATAACCAGTAAGTCTGGTTCTTTAACAAATAATTTGTAACCTCTCGCATGTACATTTAATGACTCAGTGCCAACACAAGAGAATTTTATCCTCCAACGCACCTGTCAGTATGTATGAGGAAGTATATATTATTCCATTATATACAGCATCGGAAAAATAAAAATAAATTAACAATGTAAGAAGGACCATCTTATCTTGACTAATCCTATCCTCCCTGGTATTAACTATTACCGGTTAACCACTCCCACTTCTGTTTGTTTAGTCTTTTCTGATGGATCAGATTCAATGGACGCAGGGACTTACATGTAATTTAATATATCTAATATACAATATATCCAGTGAGTCTGAACTATATCTCCTCTTCCCCTTTCAAGTGCTCTTTGGTGGGGTTTTTTTTGTACATACTGGAATCAGGGACAGTAATGGACCACACCCAAACCGAGCAACAAAACCATCTTCAGTATTTGATGTTCAGACTAAATGACCAGGAGTAACCTTGAATCAGGAAGTGCAATGTTGCTGCAAACACATTTTTGTTGTTTTATTTAGTGTTTATTTGAATATGGGCCACTGTTAAATCATTTCTTGTGATTATTACAGAAATATACAATGACTATTTCCCATAAGATGGCTCCTGAGGCATGTGTTAAAGTGTCATGGTTAAAAACTAATGACTGTATGGATACAAAGTGGTTTCCTTTCTTTAGTGGCTGTTTAAATACTTGCCTCTTTATTGTTCTTGTTTAATTCTCATTGAGAGTGAGACTCTTTGGAACTGTCTGCATGAGTGTATTTGTTAACCTTGAGGTCTTATGTAATTGAAAAATTACTATTATTTCAGAATTCGTCTCCCACAAATGCAATGAATGAGCTGAGTCAAATGCTGTTTGCCAGGCTGTCATTCTCCTTTAGAGAAATGTGTAGTGCCAAGATGAAACATTGCTTTCTCAGATAATATCAACAGGCTTAAATACCAGAAAGGTCAGTCTAGTCACAGCAGCTTGATTGTAACCTGATCTTCATGCTCTTTAAATCTCTTTTTCTTTGTTCTTAATTTGAACAAAAGCTTAGATTGTTTCTCATTGTAATGAAACTGACAAATGGAAAATAGCTCAAGCTCCTGATCCTGTAGGTCAGAAGTTATCGGGCCGGTTTATAGAAATGTTTTGAACCAAAACATGGCACTAAAAAAACCCCAAAAACTATTTAGTGTGTTTCTGATGCATGGTTTTTCTTTTTAACCTCCCTGTAACATTGTTGTTGAGTAGTTTGTATAGTTTTCACGATATTTGTCATGAACACTATATATTTTACCAGTAATTCACATAAAGAAGTGCCACTCAAATACCTTTTATTTGCCAAATTTTGATGGTGTTTTCAAGCTGCTTTTTCGACTTTCAATGGTAGCCATTATATGGTGCTGCAGCAATCAAGGTTCTGTGCAAATGAAGTGAATGTATTGCCTTTGGAACAGAGGTAAACCTATTGCTTTTTACCCTGGGGAACCTGTATCTCTGTCCTGAACGAATCCCTCTGAGAGTGGGTGGCTGAGATCGACTGTGCATTTTGCAAAACTTATCCGTCATGGATATCTGCTGAAAGAAAGCTCACCCACTATTTTGCCGCCTACTTTAACAATGGTGACCAAACAATTTTTGTTTTGTACTGTAAGATTCCCATACCAACAAATACAACAAAAGTTAAAACTTGTGTCTCCTCCAGGTTATGTGGCACCCCGGAACCTCCCCAGCACGGGCTTCTTCCCTTTCCTTCAGACCCTCATGTGCAACACAGACAGCAACTGTCATAACAAATCACGTCTGGCAGACCCAACAGCATCAAAGTCATCTCTGAAATCCTCACGGAAAAAAAGGTACCCCCATTCAGTACAGATTGCATATTATGTATCTGACCTATACAAGAAACAGCTAATTCTCATTTATTGAAGTTCTAATTATTATCAGTATCACTGCATCTATATGGCTTCACGTGACTTTTACATCTTAAACATACTGAAGGTCTCTATTGGCCTGGCATCACATGATAGAAAAAGTTGTTCAGAAGGCTCTCGGGTCACAAAGGAGGGCCACACCTCAGCAAAAACAGCATCACAAGACATGATTAGTCACTGTGATCATGGAAATGTACAAACAACAACGACAGCCCCGTGGTGGAAGGGAAGCCTCCCTAACTCCTTGCCTAATTATTACATTTCACTGCGATTGTATCTTATATAAACAAACTAAATAAATAATAAACTTGGTTAATTGATTAATCAAAATCCACCAAAGTTTTATGAAGCCAAATGAATCCATTGTTTGGGGCACAAAGCTGAAAATAAATTCATATTGTGACAATATTTAATTTTTTTTTAAAAATGATAGCGCTGTTTTTGTCTTTTCTTTTGTCTGTTGTTCACGTTAACTTTTTACTGTATTCACTGTAGTCACTGTATTAACAGCTCCGTCAACACTTTGAGTTGCACAATCTTTTGTTTGTGGAAACGTGTCTACTTTATTGTAGTTGCGTGATTGTGTTAAGTACTAACATCGGTTACTGGGAATTCCTTGTTTTCACTACCTTTGTTACTTAAGCTTTTGTGCTGTCACTGAAATTTGAATTCCTGACACAGAAGAAAAAGGTGGCTTAAACCTGTTTGTCTAACCCTCAGCCTGCTGATGAATGATGGTTTGTGCAAATATCCAGCCAGGGTACTTTCAGCCAAGCTTTTGTTTGGTTTTAGTGATCCATATCTCACCTCCTCTGTTCCATTGGCTTTCTTTAACTGAACAGGATCTCTCTTAGACCTTCAAGTTTTCTCTTTATTCAGACCTACATATGTGAAAATGAATAACAATTATTAAAACATTTTCATTTATCATTGTTGTAGGCCTACAGTTATTCTTCATTCTCCAGTTGTAAAAAAATACGTAGCCATTGCGCACAGAATTAAAGAAAAGAGAACATTTTGTCAACTAAAGTGTGTGTCATACATTACATTCCGATTGGGCGTCTTTTCCTTTATATTTTGTGGAACCTTAATAGTGGTGGCTATCAATCTTGAGTATCCCTACCTAGAATAGCTATGGACTCCAAATCCAAAAAAAGAAGAGGAGAAAACGCTGCAGACAATACTGGTGTGCTTAATCTGTGGCTGGAAATTAGCATTGATAGTAGAGGTTGCTGACCCCTGCTCTGTGGGAAAACCCTTGAAGACGGACTTTAAAAAAAAAAAAAAAAAAAAGTCTCATCTGATCCTTTTGACTGTGTGACAGGTCGACCGCGTCGAACGGTTCCCCTCTGGCAGACCTGATTCAGGGGGATACTTTTGACCTTTCCTTCCTGAAGGACTCCAGCAATGATCCTACAGAACTGGTTGATTTCTTGACCAACATTTTGGGTATGCTGTCCTCATTAACTGACCCTTTTACTGTGATGTACAATGCCAAAAGATGATATTTTCACATTTTCCAGTAACGTTTCACACCCCCAACTTCTGGTAAAATTATGCACTTTTGGGGTCTTCGTTTTATTTTCTTATCAGTGAATATAATATAACATTTTAGAACATTATGAAACAAACATCCAAGTGAACTTAATTAAAATAATAGTTTGACATTTAGGGAAAGTTTTTTTGCAGAGAGTTGGATGAGAAGATCCGTATCAAAATGAAGCAGCAGCCAGAAGACAAATAGCTTGGCATAAAGAATGGAAACGGGGAAACAGCTAGACTCTCTCCTGCAGGTTAAAAAAACCCTTGAAAACAAAGCAAATCTAGCTGATTCCACTACTACCAGTATTTATGCTAAGCTAACTGTATCCCGTTGGCTTCATGTTTATCAATGATCTTTTCATCCAACTTTCTGTGAGAAAGTAAATAAACATGATTCCCAAAATGAAAAGTCGCCAAATTGAATTTTTTGACCATTTGGTCCAAGAACATTGGACTCTACTTGCGTCTAAGGTTTGCGTTATAAGGTGACTGATATTAGGCATTGCTTAATTTCTACACAATGTGTTCTTTTCTTAAAGGTCCATCTAACCAAGGAAGATCTAATAATGTCTCTCTCATGAACGCCATCAGTAGCAGTCCTCTGGGAGATCAGGTGTGTATTGTTAAGATATAATGGGAGGAACAAAACTGCTAAGAATAAGGAAAAGCCTGTTTCTTCAGGTGTCAAGTCTCGTATGTGTTGCTCATTGTTAATAGCAGATGGACCCTTACAATAATGTCTGACAGAAAAGGCTCAAATTTCTTTTTTTTTCTATTTCTTCTTGTGTAAGTGACACTGTAATGCCTGCACTGAGACATTATGTTAGAGTCAAATGTAGAACATAGGAGCAATAAAGTTAGATTAAAGATTAGGATAACACAATAAAGAGTCTGGAAGTAGTACAATTTGAATTCAATTCACTCCCTTCAGGAAAGTATTCAAGCCACTCATCAAAGCAATCTAAAATGACAACACCAACCTCGTATCTCCACCAAAGTGACAAGAGATTAAAATAGCAAACAAACAAGCAAAAAAAAGAGTACTTGAAACTAATACCTTGCTACAGAAGATATTATTATATTTCCAGAGATGCATCAGTTAACTAAAATATAAGCTGAGATTTTTTTTTATAAGTCTCAGACAAATCAAGTCTTCAGTCAGTCAAGTCTCAAGAAGGTCAAGTGTTACAGCACACTTATCTCAAGCGTACAGCACAGCAGTAAGTTCATACATTCATCTGTCAATGGCAACTATTCATCAATGGCTATTGAATTCATATTATTAAGGTTTATTACATAATAAAGGTACAGTATTTCAGAGGTGTCAAAATATTTCAAATATTCAGAATAGCTGGTCATAAAAGTCACAAATTACATTTTTATAATTATCCTTTTTGTAATGCTGACACATTTTTTATTTCATAGTATGCGGCAGTAAGAATTTTGGGAATAATGCTCACTAGTTATGTTACACAATTTACAATCACCTTGTGTTCAGAAAATCTAATATTGTGTGCATTTACCTTTTGAATGAATACATTTACTTAATGTGTAACTGTAATAATCTGAATCCATAAATCCTATCCCTTGCAGGAGACCTTGAACCAAACACTGGAGTCACTGAACGTGGTGAAAAGAGCCGTCTGCTCCGTAATGCTGCCCATGATGAACACAACCTCAGCCAACACCCTCTGCTATGCTGTGGTCACTTTCTGCAAGTCCAACAACACTGTGTTTGAGGTCTCGCTCAACACACTCAACCAGGTGTGTGTGTGTGTGTTTGCTTGCATGTGCATGTGTCACCTTGTTGTTATCAGGGCAGTTAAAACTTCTTTTATTTCTGTTTTATGTGAAACCGTTTTTTGAATGTCCAAGTACACAAGACTGTTTGTTTTGTTGACTCTGACATTGCCTCTGGTTGTTAGATACTGATGCAGCTGATGCTGACAAAACCAGATGAGATGGCGACGGGGGCTGGGATGGCAGTGTTGTTGTTCGATCAGCTGCAAAATCAGACCTCACTCTGGGAAAGCCTGCTAGCTATTCCAAAGCTCTTCTCCTCTGGTTCTGTTGACCAAGTGCTGGGCACCACGGAGACCCTACTCACCAACGTACAGGGGTAATGTGCTTTCAGTGATGGAGCAATGCAAAATGGATAAATGGCAGCTGTTAGCATTGGGTAAACACAAACACTTCTCCAGAGCTCTGAGCTCACAGTCTGGGCAACAGGGTAAAGTGTGTGTTTTTCTAATCATTAGTTCTGTCAGGTGTTTGTTGCAGGTTCTGTCTTGTTTCAAACATTAAATGTTTTCCCCTGTGGTCTCTCTAGTGCTATACATGTCATCCAGACCAATTTCCCTGAAGCCGGTGCCTCACTTTCCACAGTGCATCCACTGCTTGTTGGAGGCATCAACATTCTCCACTATGTTCAAAACTGGCCGGGCAAAGGTAACTTGTAATGTCAGCCTTAGCTATTTCATGGGTGTTTTAATTGAATGTACATATATTAGGTGTTGTTTTTATAAATAAACCGCTGAATACCTAATATACCTTTATAATACAGTTAAATTTCTTCTTGTTCCGCTTCCACATCTTTAACCTTCACCTTTGATATAAATATAGAGAGAGAAATGTTGTCAGTCAAGTTTTGTGCTGATATGCCATCAGGGTGTAACATCTCATTTGATTCTGAGTAGAAGTGTCCGTTTCCCTTGGAGATGTCGTCACGTTGCACAATGACTCACTGAGTGAAATGGTGAAATATGTTCTACAAGAAGTCCAGATACCACTGGATAAGGTACGTGTTGAACAAAGTCATTATATTTAGCCATATAGTATAGGAAATAGTTGTGATTCATGTTTCTTTTATGTATAAAATAAATAAAAAGGTGGTAAATATATTAAACCAACCTGAATTAGATGCCTTTTCATATTTGTCACCAATGGTGGAGATTTGTATATAACACTTACTGACCCTTTGAAGATCAAAATAAGGTTGGGTTAAATAAGATAGAAAAATCACAGCAGCTTGTCAAACTGGTTTCACCCCACTCCGCCAACAAAGAAGTTTCTTCAATTACTTGTCTGTACACTAAAGATGCAGCCGGAGCTAAGCTGAATTAGCTTAGCTTAGCATAAAGGCTGGAAGCAGAGGGGAACAGCTAGCGCGGCTCCGTTTGAAGGCAACAGTACCCACCCGCCAGCACCTCTGAAGCTTACTTAACACGTTATGTCTTGTTTGTTTAATCTGTACAAAATCTTAAGTGTGAAACAACAATTCAACGTTCTACAGCGGTTATGTGCTGGAACATTTCTTGGCTGGGTACATTGTGTTGTTAGTGAGCTTTAGAGGTGCTGGTTGACAGATTCCTTTGGACAGAGCCAGGCTAAGTTAGCTGTTCCCTACATCTCCTGGCTGTACCTTCATATTTAATAGACCCGATATGAGAGTGTAATCTATAAGGGAACAAATATTGTGTATTTCACCAAAATGTCTTCCTTTGATGCAACACTCTTTTTTCGACTACAGTTTAATTATATTTACTGTCACTCTCTCCCTCCAGGCTATCGGCCTGACACTGGACAGAGATATGGTGCGTTCCTACCTGTGTGACAACAGCAGTAAGCCGATGTGGTTAACAGCAGCGTGCAATACAGGCACTGTGGACATGCTTCTGGGCTGGATCTGTCCTGATAAACTGGCAAAACAGGTAGGTCAAAACTATGTTATCATTATCAACAAAAGAGAATTACAGACTTCAGAAATGAGTCAGCTACTGAATGTGTGTGTGGGCAGCATTGTCCTTTTCTGTTGTCTCGGCTCTCACTTTCGCACTGTCTCGCTCTCTCTCTCATGCGCCCGTCTGTGTTATTCTGATTTGGATTCTCAAGCGCCACCTTCACAAGTAATTAGATTCAGAGCGTAGGAAATAATTAGTCTACGGCCACGAGAAAGCTGTTGGCCTTAGCAACAAGCAACTGCAAGTCCCAGGTCACACCTGGGGAACAGGAACCTTAAAGAAATCCAATTAGCTCTGCCACTATGGTGGACGTGTTTTGATGAGATAATTCTCATTCAGAAGCTGTTAGCTAACACTGTCATCACTCAATTTACTCGCTCTGACAGTCAGTGGACATCAATTACCAATCTAATGCTGGCATACAGCAGTGGTGCGCATGTGTCTCATTACTCACATACAGATTCGGTGCCACAGCGCAATTGTGCTAATGATACACAGTCTTTGTGCGACCCAGTTAACCAGTTTACTTGATCTTAGCTTTCTGCTTTCATAACTGGTGAATAAATCTCTATATGGTTAAAGTCTTATAGGTTATCAACAACTGTCATAATTAGCATGCTTAACTTTTAGCACTGAATGTACATAGCACAATCTTGCTTAATAACAAAATATACAATATATGCAATTTCTTTTTTGGAAGGATTGTATATATTGTAAATCAAAGGTCTTTGCAGTTTAAGAAAAATAAATTGCAGCTCAGCTCTTCAAAACAAATTTGCATAGGTGAATAAAGATGTGAACAAAATAATTATTTTCTTAAGATTATTGACAAAAAGATTAGATCTAGGCAGAATTATTTTCACCATTTTATAATAAAGTGTCATTTATTCACCTTATTTCTTATTGCTTTAAGAAAGAGACAGGAATCGAAAAGGAAGTGATTGACTTCCTGTACATAATGGATTTAGCAAAAAGGATTTTAATTTTGCAAATCTAACTGAGCATACCTTCTACTTCCTGTTTGTCCTCCGTTATGTGACCTATACTACTCACAGGCTCTCCTGGCGTGGAGTAAGCACGTTGCTCCTCATGATGTGTCCTTCGCCAAGGGGCTGCTGCACAGTCTGATGGGAGGTTTATCCCCAGGAGGGCAGGGAAGCTCCAACATCACGAGGACCCACCGTAGCATAGATACACAACCACAAAACATTGAGGAGGAGCTGTAAGTACAGTCTGATCTCTACATAATTTCTGTAAAGCAAATCCATTGGAGGCTGCTAATTTTTTTTTAATACTAC
Source organism: Morone saxatilis (assembly GCF_004916995.1). Classification (NCBI taxonomy): domain Eukaryota; kingdom Metazoa; phylum Chordata; class Actinopteri; family Moronidae; genus Morone; species Morone saxatilis. The sequence continues at coordinate 11,134,942 of NW_023340095.1, read as the reverse complement.
AAAAACGAATATGCAAACTGGAATAAAGCAACTGAATGGGCTTTTCTGAATATCACACAATTGAAGTAGTTTTTAAGAAATGTATATGAGAGTGCACATTTAAAAATTAAATATTACTTCAGATGATGAAAAAAAATACAGCTTCTTATAATATTTTTTGCACCAGCTAATGCCCACACTGTACTGTCAAAGTAGAGATCTATACACCACTGTACATGGAAGAAACATTTTCATTTTAGATATATATCTTACAGATGACTGATGTTGAAAGCCATGTTTGTACAGATCCTTTAACATTTGTTGTACAATTTATTCTATAATTTTCAGCCCATTCAACTTGTTTGTGTCTTTCTCACCCTCCACTTTCTACACCTCTAAAGTTAGCCACACTTTTTAAAATTGTCCTTGCACACATCAGGCTAAATATAGAAACCTGTAGTCTAGTGTCCACTGTAATGTGAACGATTTGTACTTTCTCCTGAGTCTGGCCTTGTGCTTTGGCAGGTTTCTGGAGGTCGGTCAAGTGGTGATGGAGATTATAAAAATTGTGCCTGAGGTGGATATGGTTGTCCAGGGTATCCTTAGAACTGGCTTTCAGTCCATGAAGGCAGCGACAGTGACCCTTGAGACTGTTGAAGGTAAGACTACATAACATCCTGCTTACAGTGAAGCCTGCGTCAGTGTCTAATTACAGTGACAGTTTTAACACTATTGAAAAAAAATTTACACTGTAAACATGAGCTTTTGTTGTTAGCCCTTACGATGAGAGTGCAAGAGCAGAGAGTTTAAACCTAAAAGTTAACACATTCACAGGACATATTGTGTTTAGCATAAGGAGCATGACTCACTTTTTTTGTCACATGCTGCCACAGTCACTATTGTCAAATCGACCTGGAGTAAAAATAGGTGAATGGGAAAAGTTCACACCCTTTCTCAGGGGACTGATGAATAGTAGAAGAAGAACGCAAAGTACGACTAGAGAAGTTACCTTGCAGGAAAACTGACACACACACACAGGGAAGGAAAACACCTCATAAAAAACAACCCCCTGGGACATATTATACAACAGAAAGAGAAGTCAATATAAGTCTGCAAAGGTGCATTTCTTTTTTAAATGTACTTATGTTTTATAGCATATCACTGAATATGACTGTAGTCAACTGATCTGGCTTTGTCTTTGTTGTGAATGTGTTCTCTACGATCTCCTGTGTTTGCAGAGCTTATGGTAAATGTTCTGAAAGATGCTGATCAACTCCAACTGACTTATCTAACATTGCTGACAAACCAGACTGATGCAAGTGTTTGGATGGGTCACGTTCTGGACAGTGTGATGGAAGTGATTATGAAGGTATGTTTGTAGAATTTCCACTGATCTCTTGAAGGACAATTATGTTATTTTACAACCTTGATCTTATTTTTGTAGTTTCAACCATCATTTTTTTTTTTGATCATTTTTTCATGACTGTGTGAACTGTGCTGAAGTTGTGATGTGTAAGTCTAAATCAGATACAGGTCGGATCAGAATTCATGTGACTTTTACTCAATGTAGATCAACATTCATCATGCAGGTGTCACTTGAGGACCGTGAAAAAATGTGGTCAGGCAAAGAAAAAACAAAAACAAAAAAAACAATACATCAGCATTGAGTGCTAAAGCTTGCAGTGTGAACATACAGTACCCTTAGTCACCCTGCTTAGATGTGGGTAGAAGTGCAAGTTTGAGCAACTGCCGGTATTTCCAAAGTTACATTTCTAAGCAATGAAAATAGTGTGTAAATTCTAACCATAAACAAGAAAAGAGAGCTAAAACAGCAAGAAAAAACCCCACTCAGGTTGAAAAAAACTGTATTATTTATTCAAGGACTTGTTGAACAACCAAGCATTGTTCAGACTCACAAAGCTTTATTTTAAATGAATAATGTATAATTTATTTAAAAATTCACAGAGTAAGAACACAAATAAATGTTTGTGGAAATTAAATATATATAAGTTATATATATATATATATATATATATAATATATATGTTAAAAAGTAATAAATACACGTTAAAAAATGCCAGAATGTGCGAAAAGGCTATTTTTCATCTGTAGTCTTGGCCAAGGTATAAAAAGGGCTTCCCAAAATACATCAAATGTGTATGAAACTATGTGCAAGAATCTAAGATGACTGGAATGAATGAACACCTGTCTGCCTTAATGTATTTCTCAAATGATTCGCTGAGCTTTGAGGTTTTTAATCATAGCATGGAAAGCAGTACATGTAGCAAACACTTATAAATTTGTGTTTTTTTCCCTCTGTTTTTACTAGAGTCTGGCTCATGAGCATTTAACCTGTGAGGATCTCTTGGGTCCCTTCGAGTGGCTCTTAAACACAGAGAGTGTAAAGATCGAGGTGTGGAGATCAATGATCTGCCAAAACAACTCTGTTCTAGAGCAAGCTCTGGCGATGGACTGGCTGCCAGTGGTTCAGAAGGTAAAAAGTTATTCAACTGCATTTGTAAAGTTTAATTTCAAAGTGAAATGTTGCCTAAAATTCACCTATTATGTAAAAAACATAAATGATTTGTGAGTCCTCCTCCAACTTTATGCTACTCTTTACTCTTCTATATTGTTATGGAACAAATTTTGTAATTTTGGGGTTGAAATGTTGACAGAATCAGCCAGTATTAAAGTCTGTAACAGATAATTTATAGAGAAACACATACAGAAGATTGTATCCATCTATAATGGATTCACATATGTCCTACCTATATAGGTAGCTATATATATATATATATATATATATATACCTATATATCATTTTCTGTTCTTAGTATCATCAATTGTGTCTGACATGGGGTTTAAAACTTAATCTATTTATTTTATTTATGTCATAATTTATATAATCTCATTTCTTGTTTCATATTATGTCTCGACAGGTACAAGACTTGTACAGCACCTTCACACAACAAGCAGACTACAACGTGACACTTCCTATGATTCTCTCTGAGTGGCACAAGTTGTACAATGACTCTTTGCAGTTTGGAATGTTTTCGGAACGACTGGCCACAGAACTGGGTGGAGCATACTGGATGAACTGGATGCCAAACATCACTCTTGATGTTATTGGGACTCTTCAACAAAGGTCTTGATGATATACCTGCAGGGTTTCATTACAGAGCACTATACTCCTCTTTGCGTATCTATCTTTGATTTGCTGTTTACAGGTTGTCTAAAAGTCTGCAAATGAAAAGTCTTCCACTTAAACATTTAAGGCCTGGGCCGACCAACTTTTATTTTCCAGTGTATAATTTTCAGTTAATTTGGACAAAGCTATGGACATGGTACATTTCAGTGGATTTAGTGTTAGTGAACCAATAAAGGCAAAAACAGGCTCAATCCTTCATGATGGTGTTTACAGTATATAATGTGCACAATGTTACATTCCATGCTTTCTGTTATCATTTCTCTGTGTCAACAGTGTTGTGCTTTTGCTTTTCTTTGCTTGTAGTGTGTTTTTGTCCGTGGTGAATTTTGGACAAACTATTGAGAAGAGTCAACTGTGGCCTGAGGTAAAGAACTATTTCCACATGGTTTACTGGATTTTGAACTACAGGCCTGGTGTCACAACTCAGCCAGCAAACTGTGAGTTATGTTTCTTCTCTATTCTCTTTTATATGTTATTATCAAAATGCCACTGGATTAAGAGCATTCAACTATGTGTGTAATATGTTTACCTTTCCATATAGGTTCTGTTAACATCAACACCTTTGCCATTCAGTGCGATACTGGTTTGAACTGGCAACATTTTGTAAAAGCAATGGCTGATGCTCTGATGTCACCAAACCAAGAAGTCCTGTTGAAGTAAGTGAAAGAGCTTGGTAGTTTTAATGAATGATACTGATTAAAAGTGGAGTTTAATAAGAAATATGCCTATTTGTTTTCTTGGTGAGAGTTTGACGAGAAGAACAACTGAAAAACATTATAATCACCATGATGTTATGCCCCATACACAACAAACTGACTCAATTCTGCTTGGACAGATATGAGAGTGGCACTAATATTATCATCTAAGCTGTGGCAAAAAGCAAACATGTGTCTTAAAATGTTGAACTATTCCATACATTAAATATTTAATATAGCTAAATTCCTAGCATTGTTATGGATTTGTAATGATTAAACAAGCAGCCTCTTTGTACAAATGTGGAGTTCAGCATAGTACAGACCATGGCTTTTACAACACCAGAAAAAGTGTTAATTTATTGTTGTTATTGTTTTACATACATTAGCCATTTATACAATTCTGACATGTTCTCTTCCACTCTTTTTTTTCTCTGTAGTTGTCTTAAAGGAACTGTGAATCTGTTGCAGCATGTGTATGGTGACATATATAAACATCTGGCAGGATCATATTTGAAAGAAGGAATTCAAGGTGGAGATGCACTCTCTGCCTACCTGATTAACCTGCTGAATAACCTGGATGGCTTTGTCCAGAAAATCACCACACTTAGTGACCAAAGCATCTCTAACCCTGATGTCATACTTCCCCACATCGGTAACCTGTTACAGTCCACAGGCCTGGCACCACTGCTGCCTCTGCTTCTCAGTGAAGGTCCCCTCAATGTCTCCACAGTGATTGATGTTGCCTCAAAGATCGGCAGAGTCAACCAGCACATTTTTACCTTCAATGAGACGAACCCAACAATGCCTGAACTGGAACGGTTGATCATGCAGTTCCTCTCCTTGGAGGGTAACCTCACCATGTCTCTCTCCCACATCATGGGACACACTCTGCTCACCTATTCAAACTACTTCCACCCTGATGATGTGGCCCGTCTCAGAGAAGCCATCCAGCCTTTCACCAACCAGACCTCAGCAGGCCTTGTAGAGTCCATCCTCAGTGCCATGGAGCTTTTGAAGACAGTTACGGATTCTCCAAATGGTGACCCAACTAACATAATTATTGGGTACATACGCCAGCTTCAAGAATTTGTGATGTCAATGTTTAGACTGCGAAGAATCCAAAATCTCGTGTTACCAAGTGGGCAGCTGAGCACAGCACAAGTCACTGACCTTCACCTGCTTTCCATGGACTTTCTCAGCCTCCTCACCCCTGAGAGCCTTGAGAACCTTGCCCAGGCTGGACCAGATGCTGCCCAGAACATTGTCATACAGAAATTTGTGGCATTCTTACCACCTCAGATCCAAGAGGAAGCTGCTCGCTTTCTCCAGGATTTCAAAGCTTTGCAGTATCAAATAATCAAATGTGCAGCAGGCCAGAACTGTTTGGCTGGAATCTCAGAAGTCTTTGCATTTCTGGATCAGATACTGGAAATTACACTTTCGGCTAATGGTAATGTCACAATTAATTTGGCTGCAAACAAGTCTGTTCTGGTGGGACGGGAATATGAAGAAATTGCATCCCTTTTCTTCTCACTTCTCCTGTCCTCAAACGATGCTGCCTATGTGGAAACATTCAAACAGACTCTTCATTTCATCAGAGTGATCATGGCTACACCAAATATTACCGTGTCTGATATCCAGAATGCTCTCAGACAGTCAAACCTAACCCTTGAGGAGCTGAACAACATTGCTGCACTAGCTGGAGCTGCCAACATAAACGACCTGATTGTAAATATAATGGAGGTCATCAATGTCCGCCAGTGTTTTGAGCCACAGAATAACGAGATGGTGACAATGCAGTGTGTTATGGAGTTGATAAACGGGGTCAACAGTTTCCTGACACACCTACCTGCTCTCCGTAATGAGACAGCAATCCTCTCCCTCATTCCGTTGATCATCAACAATGCCATCAGTGATGTTGTCCAAGTTAACTTCAGCGCCAGTCCTGACATGGTTCTCGTAAACACCCTGAACAGCACCCTGGCCAATGTCAAGATGGGCCTCCAGCTGAACCAGCTGAACACTCCAGAGATCATGAATGAAATCAGAGTACTGGAAGGTCTGATACATCTAGCTGCCAACCCCAAACTGTTGTCCAACAATTTTAACGACACCATGTATGCTCAGAAAGTCTATCTAAGCACTATAAATTGGTACTTGAAAAGGCTGGAAAATATCACCAGCACCAGCTCAGTCTCAGAGCTCCTCCATCCCTTTTTCTACCTCACGCAAATGCAAGTGACAGTACAGCTGGCACAGCTAAATGTCTCTTTGTTTGTGGGTAGCCAGGTTGAGCTCCTGATGAACAGCCTCCAGTACCCAATAGATGGTGCAGGGGTGAGGAAAATTGGCCAGACAGCAGTTGAGATTTTCCAGCGTATATTTGAATCAACAATGGACAATTTGGAGAGCCAATCTAATCTCCCAGGTTATGACCCGTGGCTCAACACAACCATTCTGTATGCTGCTAGGCACCAAGTTAATCTATACCTTGATCTCATACAGAAGTGGGTGGAACAGCCCAATGTCACGTTGGTTCTCACTAGTATGCTCCAATGGGGAGACTCTTCCATGAATATGTCCACCCCTGTGACAGACCTCCACCATTTGCTGCAGACAATGGTTAATTTTCTCAGTGATGATGAACTGGCCTACCTCCCCAACATTAATAATATCACCCAGTCCCTGAGCAATGCCCTAATGGTGGCAGATCAACCAGGTGGCCTACAGAGTGA
>NW_023340095.1:11128079-11128300 GCF_004916995.1 Morone saxatilis | reverse complement strand
TGCCGCTCTCTGTACAGCAGAACCTCCTTGAAATTGTGCGGGACTCCATTAAGCTCCTTGTTCAACCAGATCTCAGTTTTGCCTCATCACGCAACATCTCCCTCATCATCCTTAACAAGGCTGAGAGCATCATCCAAGAGACAATACCAGAAATGTTTGCTGTGTACCTCCTTTCTGGACTAAAAGTTGCAACCTCATATTTTGAGACCACTGTTGCTGCC
>NW_023340095.1:11112310-11128054 GCF_004916995.1 Morone saxatilis | reverse complement strand
TAATATGTTATACAGTTGAAAAAGGCTTGAAATGAATACCCATCAACAAATGTGCATACAGAAACAAACAGAAACCAAAAATATTATATTCATAATGTGAATTATACAAAATCATTTAATTTTTTTTCAGCGTCACTTTAAAGTCACTATCCACAATCAGAAATGATAAACTAGTTCAAATGGTGCTCCAGAATAAAAATCTACAACAGGGGTTTGGCTTCTAGTGAATATTGGATATTTTGCTAATGCTAATCTGCAGGATATGCGAGTAAGCTAACAAGTTTGCCATGTCAACTTTAAAAGGTGATAATGTCGGTTTTCAGTTTACAGCTGTGGTCAAACATTCTGTTTGTGCATATGTTATAGGGAAATAGACTTTGTTAAACACTTTTTTCATCCGTGTTTAAGAGGTCAAACATGAGGTCAGTCCTCTGTTTTCAAGGTGCTTTTGGTTTTACTATCCTACATATGGTCAATGGAACGTAAAACAATAGTCAGTAGATAACCATCAGGTGTCTGCCTTCCAATGACCATAATTAACAACCACTGTTCCAGAATGATCATTTAAGCCAAACAGAAAGCTAGAGTGCATGAATTGCTGAAATACTTTGATGAAATCTGATGAGACTTGATGACCTTTTCATGAAACACGTTCAGATGTGAACTATTGATATGTTTTGTTTCTTAAGAATTTTGAATGAGATGAAGACAGTCCAGAGCCTCCTGCCACCAAACAACACAGCCCAGGCCTACATTTCTGGACTCATTAACATCACTCACTTCATCTTGGAGTCTGGCCAAGGCAAGTCAGCTTCCCTGTGTCACTGTAGGAGGACAACATGTTGAATCTTGACAAACTCTGATGAGGTCATATTGTACACATCATTATTGAAGCGTTAATGCGAGATAACTAAAGAGCTGCGGATCAAAGTAAAACAGTGTTTTTGTTGTCTGTTGTAAAAATAAGATCCATTCACCTCTAGCGTTACTCAGAGGATTTTGTTTGTATAGTTGAAATTTAGGTCCACTTTGTGAACAATATTTCTTGTGATTTCAGGCAACATGAGCCTCTGGGCAAGTTTTGAGTCTGCATCACTAAAAGATTTGCCCATGATTACTGACCAGGTAAGGCTTAAACATGTCATGTGTGTATGAGAAGTTAATATTTTTTTCTCCTTTTAATTAAGTTTAAGTCTATGCATGTTAAATATGACATTGCATTAAAAATAAGATGTGGATAAAACATCTCAGTTTAATCTCTGTTGATACTGGTACTGTTGGCCAACGTCATGTTGCAAACCACAGATGTGTTGAGATAAGTTAGTTATGAGGTTATTGATGTGCAGCATCATTTAGCATCACAGGCAGACAAAAACATGATCTTATCATTTATCAAAGTTGTGTGCACTTAATATTATTGAAGTCTGCATGTGAAATATGTAACCTATTTTCCTTATTTTCCCGCTCTTTTATTGTCAGGTGGGAAAACTCTTGTGCATGCTTTGGCCTCTTGTCATGGGAGGTCTAGGCTCACAGACGGCTGCTCCATCTCTGCAGAGCTTTGCTCATCTTCCTTCAGTCCTGGAGCAGATGATGACCGGGAAGGCAAACAAAACCACGTGGAACCAGTACGTTTACCACTTTAGTAATTATTTGGTGGTGTACATAACTTGTACATCTGTGTGAGTTGATAGTAAAGTTCTTTTTTTTTTAACTTGAGACTGTTGTTCAGTTGCTTCTTGCCCTTAACCGAATGCCATGTGTTTTCTCACAGACTTGAAAAGATGCTGTCAAGTTATTTGCAGATACATGGAACAGATATGTGGGACCCTTCTGTTATTCCACTGATTGAAAAAACTGTTGGAAATACAGTAAACAGCATGCAAGCAGAGATTGGTAAGAACACTACTGAATAACTATTGTCTTACATTTGTGTAGCCATGACAAGAATAGAAGGAACAAAAGTCACTGAAGGAAGAATTGCTTCATATGATCAGTGCATATAAAATATTAAACACAGATGATGATCTTTTGACTTGGCTTGGTTATACCTTGCAAAACACACCTTTCACACCATGACACATTCTAAACTGGCCAACTCTCCAGTATGTGTGCAGTACCTCTTTAATGGATCAGTATCAGCTATAATTAGTTATATCCCATCCTTTGTTTCATGTCAGTTGAACACACAGGTGTTTTGCATAGTACAGCCATTGTCAGCTCTCTCTGCTGTCTTCCCCACTCCGATGAGCTGTGTGTGCAGAAGCTTGAGCTCGGAGGAAGGAGGAGGAGAAACAAGAGAGCGGTGGAGAGCTGCACATTCACCACACAGTAATCTATTAATGTAATCCACTCAAAAGATGTATGGATGATGATAATAAACACTCAACACAATACAGATCATCAGGTAACTCAGGCAAAGGCTCCACCAAAGAAAGAAACACTGTAGGAGACATTTAAAGGGAGAGAAAAATTCCCTCAAGACACCGACAAGACCAAAAAAGATTACAAACAGGCTTTGTTTGGCTGTTTTGTAGCCTGCTTTGTTATTATGAATAATAAAAAAACATTAAGCTATCGGATTGGGACTAAGTATCACTCAATATTACTCAGATTGGGATCGGGAGCAACTTTATTGCGATATCCCTGTCTTGTACCATTTCATGTTTAATATACATACCCTGTTTTTGTACTTGTGTCCCCCCCCCCTCCAGAGCTGATACAAAGCCTACAGATGCCAGTGGTGACCCTGATGGAGGAAATTGCACAGTCTGTGAACACCAGTCATTTTAACTTGTCCGAAGTCGTGGAAAGACTGCCACTTGCCATTGAACGCACCATGCAGGCAGCTCAGCAGGTTAGACTGCCACTGTTCTCCCTTGATGTCATCACATTGATGTCATTGAGTGTCATCACAGTCATTTGCTGGCCTTTTGTTGTGGACATGTTTGCATGTGTGTGTGAGAGAAACAGAGAGAGGGAGGTAGAAAGGAGCTGTACCGTTGCATTAATCTTCATGCATTATGGCCATTAACAATACCAATCTTTCAATGCCTATCTCTGATGTAAGAGCACGTGGGGGCGTGTTGTTCTTTGTATGTTTGGAATCTGTCAGTTTCACCTGCCTTCGTAGGCATTTGCATGCATATTTACCCTTCAACAAGGCTTTTGACACAACAATCTCACACCAGATCACAAATAGCATGTGGGTATGACTGGTTAACACTCTGAATGACTTTATCAGGGTGCAGCTGTCAACTTGATGTTGGTGGAGTTTGTTACTTAAATTATTTATGCCTCATCTGAAAGTAAATGTTAAGAAACATTGCTTTTGGTGACACTGATAGAAGGCCATCTGATCTACATTGTAATGGAAAAAAACGCAGACAAGCTGAAACAACTTTAGTGCTTGTCAGATTTTGTCACATATGCTTCCCCAAACTAGATCCTGAGCCACAAATTGGCAGGCTGATACTGACAACATTGCCTTATCACAGATAAATCAGTATTTATGTTGCCATGCAAAACAAAAAGCAAAACAAGCAAACAAAACAGCAGCATATTGAAAGGTGTAACGTTTTGTAAACCCGCAGTGATACACCTGACAGGTCTGTCTGGTCTATTCAGTAATTACTATTAAGTTACATCATCACCTCTGACAGTGTTAATTATAGCCTTTATAAATATAGCATTTACTGCAAGGCTCATTTATTGGATCAACTTAAGTCAAATTATACTGGCCAAAAACAACACAAATCACAATTTTACAATGATCAGAATTTATTGGGATCTTAGTTTGATTATCGAATGAATAGTAGTATCTTTAAACCTACGAATAAAAAAAATTCTTGGAGGGGATTCTTTAAGACAAAATCCTCTCAAATTCTGGATTTGTGGTGTAATGTTCATTTACTGTGGGTTCATTGACATGAAAGTTTGGGAACCCCTGTACTAGTAAACTGGTAAATTTGGTATGTTTTGTATTTTATTTAATGGTATAGTTTGACATCTTGGAAAACCTTTCTTGCCAATACATGAGAAGATTGAAACTACTTTCATGATTTTACAAGCTACAGTATCGCCAGCAGGGTTTAGCTTAGCTTTGCAAGACTTGAAACCAGGGAAAGGGCTAGCCAGGCTCAGCACAAAATCTCACAATGAACATGTTACATTTCATATGTTTAACTTGTAGAAAAACTAATTGGTAAAAATGACAAATTACCGCCGTACAATCACAACTTGTTAAGAAAACTAGCTGCTTATTTACGGCATCAATCTTCTCATCTTTTGGGAAAGCAAAAAGGTGTATTTGTCAAAATGTCAAAATATTACTTAATTTACTTTAATCTGCTGATCAAAACCTACAAATACATTTTACAGTTATTTTTATGTTTATTAATCATATTATCTCACCTCAGTAAATTGTATGTATTGTATCAGTATCAGATGAGCTCTAATCCATACCATGATGAAGGTATACTGTTGTGTAGCAGAACACTATTAAAGTGCTGTGCTTTGTCATGTGTATACCTTGGAGAGAACCTTACAACCCTTCTGACTCTATAGTTGATTTACTGCTTGTGCGCAAACATTGTGTGCACATATGCTGTATGTATGAGCATGTATGTGGAAGTCAGTCTTTGAGAAAACATAATACCTGTGTGAAACTTTTGCCCTTTTATTTGCCTCTCTGTAAAATGCATGAACAGAGAGATTATGTTATTTCCCACTTGCCTTTGCCTTTTTCTCCGAACAATGCTTATGAAACACAATAACACATTTGTCTTTTTGTTTACATCTTTCCCTCTAGGCTAATGGTACATTGGAGTGCAGTGAAGTTCTCAATGCATGGGAGCCAGTAAGAGAGGCAGCGGAATTAAGCCATGCCGCCATGGCTATGTGGTGCAACATCAACCTGCAGCCTGTTTTAGAGGCCTATAATAGAGGGACCCCCATGAACATGAGTGTGAGTATATGCATGCCAAATTAAATAGGACATTGCAGACTAACATAGATAGAAGGGCATATTCTGACTTTGTTTATTAGATCAGGCTAGAATGTTGGTGCAAAAAATCCACTTATTCAACTACAGTTAACATTTTCACCACTTGGTGGCAGTGTTGACACACAGAGAAAGCTGCCACACTGCTAACAGTCCATCTCTGCTGTATGTTGTCTGCACAGCACATGGATGTGGGACCAGTGACTGTGAATGCCACAGCTGCCAGACTTGTTAAGATTGTACATTCTATCTACCAAGTCATCATTAACCGCACAGTTGTGACAGAGCACCTCATCATGACTTTGACCAGTCAGCTCTGTGCGCTGACAGACCAGCCACTGAGCCCAGAGGCACAGCATCAGTGGTACAACCAGCTCCAGGACATGCAGTTGCAAAACAGGTGAATATTTGGGCTTACAATCAGATTATGCCATTGCTAACATGATATGCTTTTCAAAAGGTTATTTGTTGTGAAAATGGCATCCCAGATCTATGTGATTATAAAGAGAACAGTTTTATTTCAAAGCCTGCTGAAAAAAAAAAAACACCATGCATGAGGATAAATCCACTATAGCATACTTTAGTAGACGCTTTAGTAGAGCAGACAGACCAGACCACACTGAAACCACAGGATATGAGCAAAGTTCAAGCAATAATAGCAAAATGTATTGCAATCACAAAACGGAACCCACTGAACATTACAGCCTCATCGTATTTAACAATCTGAGTGGACAAATACATTTGCTGCACATTTCCCTTTAATTTTGTCAAGAGTCAGTTGCATCGCTACACAGACCCGTACTAACCTATACATGAACTTACTACTCCATTTGTTGTTACATTATCCACAATGCACCAGTCAGGCCAATTTGATTCATACATAATTACACAAGGAACTGGAGTGACATTTGCATTCGACTTGAATAATTTAATGCAAGTCTGAAAAAACAGGCAGACCTGCTCAGATAGCGGCTTAACCATGATTCAGCTAGCTGAGACATCCTCTTAAAATTGATTTCCCTTTATTCGCCATCTGCAATAATGAGCCAGGCATGGTGATAAGGATCACATTCTGCATATCGCAGGGAATCAATCAGGTCTGACTACATGAGTTATAGATCATTGATCACAGTGGAAAGACTCCATGGTCTATTATCGAGAAAGAAATGGGAAAAAACTATGCTGCTAAGTATAAAGCAAAATGATGAAGAAATATTACTTCTGGTCACAACTGAGAAATTTGAATTCTGTGAAATCCTTGTATTGTGTAAATGAATCAAAAACATGGCATAAAAGAAGTTGGTGAGAATTAGTCCTTAGTTTATTATCTTATTCAAGTTCTTTTGGTCTTATAATCGACTTAATTTTGTTCTATTCATGTTGATATTTTTAACATGAGACTATAACTTGACATTAATTGAATTTTTTCTCCTCTTCAGTTTATCTGCCATCAAATTGCTCTCAGACGAGCTCCTCAGTGTTACTCCCTACCTCCAGCCTTACATTAAACCTATAGAGAAAACTCTGAGGCACATCCTGGAGAACTACCATCTCATTCAGGACAGCAGCTCAGCCCAGGATGTCTTCGGAGAAGCAGCAATGATCCTCCTGTCCTCTGCAAACATCACCGTGGATGACATGTTCTCCATGATGTGGGGAAATTTTTCTGGAATCAATGACGCATCTGTCACTGGCATGATAAGGGACGCTGTCAAACTGATGATTGACATGAAAATATTCGGGGATGCGCCTATGGTTTACCAAGCGTTGGAGCAATTTCTGGCATTCAAAAACACAAGCTTCATTGTGCAGAAGTTGACCGAGATGGCTGCATGGTTGTCTTCCACTGAAGCGTCTGGACTGGACCTGCTTACTCAGGCTCTGCCCAAAATCTATGACATCCTCAGGCCTCTCTTGTCTGTTTTTACCCAGACGGGTATGGGCATGAAACCAAACATGGAGCTGTTTACAGACCTAGCAGGAAACATAATTGCAATGTTGAGGCAGCTGGTAAGCACCAGTGGTCTTCTGGCCCCAATGAACCACCATCCGATGTTTCAGCACGAAATGACAGGCGGTAACCATACGATGAAGGGCCACCGGCGCAGACGTGAGGCCCCGTTGATGCCTACAAGGGACCCCATGGATGACTTCATAGACCTGTTCTACATTGACTACCCTGCCATGTTCAAAGCCATCTCGGTCCCTCCTACCACAGCAGAAATTATGGAGACAGTCCATGTGTTCTTTGGCAATCCTGATCTGAACGTTGTGGTGAAAGGAGCTACTAACAACATGCCATGGGGCTTGAATGCCTCTAGGGAAGAGACCGTTGATGCTGCCCTCGGGATGCTCACCTTCTTCACTCTCCCTGGTGCAATTCAGATGTAAGTCTTATTTACACTAGCCCAAACATGGATTTAGGAATGATAAAAAAGAAAGCACCTTTTTAGCTTCAGATATGAATTTGCCCCAACATCTAAAAACAACTGCTTTGAATCTTGCCTTTTTGGCTTGTTTTTCACCATTATATTACTCTGTGGGCCTCTGTTTCATAAGCAGTCCTTGTTCAATCTTCCCCAGGTCATCAATGGATCTCTTGATGAGTGCTGCTCATATTCTTCCTGATGGCTTTCCATTCTCTGCATTGCTGAAGAATATAACCACAGCACTTGCCAGAGAATCTCAAGGTAACTAAACGGTTCAGATCTACCTTCTTTCAGAGTCTGTCTGGACATTTAGAGGCCTGCTGGACTGAGGGCAGCTTCGTAATGAGATAGATATGTGCACTCATTAGGTAAATGGAGAATCCCCAAATGAATGACGTAATCCTTTTAGTTTCTCTAAATTAACTTTACCTACTGACTCCTCAGTGAAATCCCTCCCACTCATGCTTAGTCTAATTGCTGTACTGTAGAGCTCACACAGATGCTACAGCTTGTGTTTGCATACCTGCTGTGACAATATGTATGTAAAAGCACAGTCTGTCAGCCTGTACCATTAAACAGCGACACAGCATGGAAGAGTGCCACCTTTTTCTCTGACCTTCATAGCTATTGCTGGACCATGGGAAGACCATAAACCGTTTTGTTAATGCTGTTGTTGTATACATGATTATAGCGCAGCATAATTCATTCTGGAGATATGAGAAATAAGACTTCACATCGGCTTAACGTGAGCTCCCAAAGAGCCCAAGGCCATATGGCCCTTCTCCAGCAGAAAGCCACTCAGCACCTTTTTAAATCTCATTAGCAAAGTAGAATTCAATCACTTATCCCGTCCGCCCTCGCTAAACGTCTCCCCTCGCACTCACACAAGTGGACATCTATGACCTCCTTTTAATTGGCGTCTGTGCTTGTGTGATAATGTTTTTAGTGCACAGAATCTCTTTGTAAGCAGCAGCAGCTTCACTTTTCTGAAACCCCACTCATATTCTTCACACACATACACCCAGAGTGAGCTGTTGTAATTGCAAGGGCCTCTAGGTGTTGAGCACCCTGAGATTAAACATCACCATTGTCTAATTTTGGCCTAATTAAATATTCTGTCATCACATCTTGTTGCCTGAGGTGGTGCCTTTCTTAGGGCTTGTCAGATGTGTTTTAATGCACGACAGCATCTAGTACTGCTGGCCCCTCTGGCCCCATCAGTCCCGCACAGGGCTTCACTTTAAGCACATCATTTGCTGTTCGCTGCCTGATGACGCTGCCCCGTAATGGTGCGAGACGTAATGAAGCCCAGTGGGATGTCATGTTATTCTGTCACCTTACAGACCTTATTGCCCTCTTTTCCCTTTTCCATCCCATCTTCCTGTCTAACTCTAATAACCTCTTTCTTACCCTCATTTTTTCCCCTCTCCTTCCCTCTCTCCCTTCCATTACAGATAACCTGATGCTCATGCAGCAGACCATCCAAACAGCCGCTGAGCTCTTCCAGATCAGCCCGACAGATCCGCAGTTCTCACAGCAACTTGGCCACCTGAAATCCCAGGTCTCTGCACTGAACCTGCCACTTTCAAACATTTAACATTCATCAAAATTGGAAACATATTACTTCATTATGTCATAAAACCCTGTCAGGTTTCAAGTGTTTTAATAGAAGTGTGTTAATATTATGATACTGTGTCGTTTGAAAGTGTCCACCACCCACTGTGGTAGTGGCAGTCAAATTGGAGCGAAATATAGCTGCAACATGAACATGATTATGCGACAAAAACAACAACACCAATTAGACTTTGGTAACAGTTTGAAAGTTTGTAGGTTGACAAGGATTGTGATATGTTTTTTGATTAAATTCCAAAAGCTCTTATTTGTTGCCAGTGCCAAAAAATCTGCACATAATGAATCACCTAATGGGAAAGGCTGAAAGACGGAATCGTCAACACTAAAACGTTTCAGAAAATCCCAGATTAATCAAATTATTTTGTTTGATAGATTTTTGGGGCACAGTGAGGCAGCTTTTTTACAGGTTCTAACCCTGAAAGTCCTGAAATAAACCATTTAGTAAAATATGGGCCTCACAGTATGAATAACCAACCAATCTTGGTGTGTATATTTGATCCTGAGATTTGTTGAAAAACAAATTCTGGTGCTTACGTGAGTGATGTTTTTGTAGGTGTGCACCTTGGAGAACACAGAGTCTGTGCGTCTGTTGATGGTGGCCCTCTCCATCGAGCCCGGTCAGCTGTGTAACACTTTCCTACCCAGCCTCCAGATCTTGGTCAAGAGTCTGATGATGAACATGACCGCTCTGACCGATGCCATCTTCCAGGCGGTCATTGGAGACCCTAGAACCTACAATGTCCAGTCAATTTGGTACAGCACTGTCTCCTTCTTAAAGGCTTTTTGTTTATGTTTGTACAGAGGAAGCTGCTCTCGTCATCGTCTAGATATTTTCCTCTCTTATCCCTTTTGTATAATTTGCTAAATAGTATCAGAGAGTGGTCTGGGCTGTTGCACTTTACAAAACCCACCTTACAGGATTTGAGGGTATTAAAGTTTGCAAAATGAGGCAGTTACCTCTTGTTGTTGTTAGGGGCCAATAAGCAATGTTACCTTGCATTGATATAACTGAATTTTCACCTTAGCCCATTTCGCCTGCAGCACGCCTGGCAGCATTTTTTTTTTTAAACGAGCCAAGGCTTCTTCTAAAGAAATATATTTTTGTATATTTCTTGTTAAAAGTGCATTTATCTGTTTGTGTCTTATGTTTCTCTCTGTGTGTATTTGCATGCATGTGTGTATGTGGATACAGGAACTCTGAGTTGACTCAAGGTTTCAGCTTTAACACCAGCAGCCTGCGCTCTCTCCAAGTTAACATCACCTCCCCAGGTGAGACATTTTACAGTTCCTGTATTTCACAACATGATATTATATATTCCTGCACCACTACTGCACTGTTTATAGTAGACCTACCATACATTCCCCTCATTCCTGTTTTTCCCACTACTCTTTGTGGCTGATTTTGTTGTTTTGTGTACAATTTCTTGCCTGTCTAATTATGAATTAGAAAAAAGGATTGAAGAAAGAAGTAGAGTTTATATCCAAAATGATATACATACTGTACATTTTTAAAGACTGAATATATATTAATTTAGGTAAATATACAATGTACAGTTGTTATTGTGATCCAAAACATATGTTTTAAACTGTCCAAAATTCTGATTTAGGTTTGTGGTTACTTTTGTATCAAAAGGGCCCTGCCCGATGTGCTATCAGTAGAAAAAGCTGATCAAAAACCTTGTTTCCATAACAACAGATTGCTCTTTTCAGCCCACCCGTTGCTCACTTGTATCTGATGCCACCATTTTGCTTGTTGCTGGATTATCTAACAATAATACCTTATTATAGCAGCCAATTTCTCCACTGTCACTTTGTCTATAATTGCTCTCAAACAGCAGCCAGGTGTAGCTTTTGTATGAAACTGGTATTGGCAACTGGCAATAAAAAAAAAGAAAAGAAAGCTACATGTGAACCCACCCTGAGGCAGCTGTTGCAACTATTTTAAAGCAGGGAATGCAACTGGGATGCTTTTACATTCAGAAATAATTATAAGACACCTGCTTAAAAAATGTAGTGAAAAAAATGCAACTAAAAGCAAAAATAATTCTTAGGAGATTTTACAGGCTGTTTTTGTATAGTTAACCATTATAGAAGTGAAACTAGATATTAAGAAATTATGATAATAATAAATAAATGTTTCTGCTTGCACTTATGTCACTTTATTTCGCAGGAGTGGTGACAGTCGGTGAGATCCTGAGAAATAAAACAGCCTTCTTTGTGGATGTTCAGCAACACATGGATTATGACCCAGCGGCTCTCCACCTCCTGTTGGAAACCACTCTACCAAACAACAATTTAGTGGTGAGCCAGGGATGTCCTCACTATGTACCCACATATAGCGTATAGTGTGCAAGCAAACATTTAATCACTACCTCACTCAATTTTAAAGACAAAGTTTAATGCTCGGCATCTGCAATATTGCACAGAAATCACCCTACTACATTCTTCACGAAACAGTGTGGAACAAGGTCAATGTTGGTTTCCAGGTCTGTTTCTAGGTTGTTGCTCTCATGAGACATATTCTCTTGAAGAGAAGTACTTTTACACCCTTAAATCAGTGCCATATCCCAGTGGTGGGAGAAGTACTCAGATATTTCACTTAAAGGACCGGTGGTCCAACATGTAGGAGGATCTATTGGTAGTAATGTAATGTAGTATTCATAGATATGTTTTCATTAGTGTATAATCACTTAAATACAGGAAACATTGTGCATTTAAAGTAAGTTAGTAAAGGTACACAGTATTAGCATAAAAATATACTTATCAAAGTACCAAAAGTACTCATTATGCATCACGTCCCACTTCAGAATAATTAAATTACTTGACTGTAATTATTGATGAATTAATGTGTTAGCATCACTAATGTTGCAGCTGATAAGGCTGGAGCTAATTTTAGCTACTTTATGTACTGCTGGGTAGCTTAATCTATAGTAATACAGTTGATTTACATATTGTATTAATAATTAGAATCTGCAAAGTAACTAGGAACTAATGGCACAGGAGTTGTGTCTTGTAAAGCAAGCTGGTTTTATTAATACCGTATCAATCAGGCTAAAATAAATCAAATTTGAATTTACAGTACAATGGATACTGAAGTGACAACCTAATCAAAATCAGTCAGTGACTAGCAACTGTACATGGACCATTTTCGCTCGACTTAGTGGAATAAAAGGTTGTCTTCTCAAAGTCTTTGCTAGCTAGAACAGCACAGTTTATGTTGCAAAAAGTGCACAGAAAATCATTTAAAAATAGTTTGTCAGCAGGTGGTAACACATTACGGGAGTAAAATATCACTAGATGTGGTCGTACAGCAGCTGACCTATGTGACTCATACATTTCCCTTGAATTGGAACAAGCACATTTCTGTGATTGCCAACTTGAAAGACAATTAGGTCTGAATGACACTTGTATGCACACAGTTTTTTCCATTTCAAATAGTTACTTCGCCAGTGTCTCAGCATGTAAGTTTGATTGCACGCCATTCTTGCCAAGCATTCAGAGCAGCAAGTTGTTTTCACCAAATGAAGGGGGGGGGGATCAAACCCACCACATTCCAAAATGCCACACTGGCTCAGTATCTATCTAATTTTGTATCAGCAAGGAGAAGGTAGAGAAACTTTCTCTACCTTCTCCTGTGCTTCTGTTGCCAGTAATAACTGTTTCCACACTCTCTTAATGCTTTCGAAACAGATCCTGTCCTGGTTGGTCAACCTGCGTCACTGCAACTCCACCACACCATTCATGAACATGACAGAGACGGACGTGGCCATCTATAGGACCTTTTGCTCCATGTCTGTTGAACAGTGGTACAGCTTCTCAATGCTGATGGCTCGCCATCTCAACATGGAGAAAGTCATCTACAGAGTAAGACGGAATTCAGTCTTTTATCAAAAGAAAAATAACATGCTACACTTTCTTCTGAAGTTAATACTTTTTTCGCCACTTTAAAAGAAAAAAACAACAATCAAAGAATAAGAGAGTTTGATGATTGCACATTGTTCTGTATTGGCTGAATTCACAAAGAAAACGTTTCTGTTGGGCAGTTGCAAAACACATTTGATGCTGCAGTGTGTTTGAGGAACATGTACGTCAGAAAAAGATGCTTTTGTCCCTAGACAAAGCTCTGTCTCCCTCATACATAAAAAAAAGACTGTTTTTCCATTTGATCTAAGAAAACAACCACTGTCCATCCCAAAAACTCCAATAAACCATCCATATTTATACGTATATATGTATTGATATGACACTTGTAAAACACTTGTAGGTGTAGAGCAGCTCTAGTTACCTAGATACAGTGATTTAAAAAAGCATACCAGCAGGTTTATTTAATAGGCCTCTGTTTTATTTCAACATTTTCTCTGTTTGTTGTTTCTTTGTCCTAATTGGGGTTTTTGACATGCCTTTTGGTTCTAATCTAATTTCATCACCTACAGATGTACATACTCCTACTTAGCAACGATATATTTGCAACATAATTTCAATGCAAAAACAATGTCTTTCATTATTGATTGCTTGATTCCCAGCTGTATTTAAAGCTCAAAGGATCAAATGACTAACTATAATGTAAAAAGCATCACTTGCGTGGGCATAAACCCGAAGTATATTAGTTGCCCTCATCTCTTTTTAGTACGTTTCAGCTCATGGTTTTGGTTTTACGGTTTGCAACTTCACTGTTTGAGTTCATTTTACTTCTGTTAGCATAGTTTACACACATAGTGGGCAGTGGTAGGCCCCACTGTATGCCGCCTGCCAAGAGGCTGATATTTCCCTCAGGAGTCGGTGAAGGCCAAAACGGAGCTAAAAGGAGAGTAAATATCGGATTTACCAGTAAAGTAAGACAGTATATAGTTAGGCTAAGTGTTGGAAAGACATCTTTAGCTGCTTTGTTGAATTTTATTGTAGCATATTGTTTCCTGGTAATTTAGCTCTACTCTAAAAGTGTGCACAGTTAAAATAAGAACCGAAAACTATTTGACCAACAGAGACTAGCAATGGTTAATAATAGCCTCTAAAGTAATTTAATAAAATACATTTAATATATATGCTGAAACTGCTTTTTTATGTATCTTATTACCTTGACTAAATCAACCAAATTCTTTTAATCTAGACTGAGAGGAAGAATAAAGTGACAACAAGGACAGAGAAGAAGCAAAATGCCAAATGCTGCAATATGCTCGAAAACAAAAAGTGAAACTGTGACTGTGGGATATTCTTAGAAAGGCATTTTTTCATTATGAGGAATAACCTCTGCTGTTTAATCACTTTTATCCAAATTGGTGAAAGAGCACTTTGTTGCTGTTTTCCACGACATACAACCTTTAGGTTTAAAAGAGATCTGCAAGATAAAGCAATGCACGACAAAGGAAATGTGATCTTTGGAAACATAAAAAATGCACTTATAAATAAAACTATAGGATACTGTCCTACTTTACTTGAAAAGTGTCCTGAAATAACTTTTGTTATAAATTGGCACTATACAAATAAAATTGAATTAAACTGACTATAGAAACATGTTTTCTTTCTTTCAGATGGTGTTGTCTGAAGACATGCAGAGCCTGGTGGGACTCATGCTTCAGGTGGCTAAGGTTCTAACCAACATGATGAACACGTTTCTTCCTGCCATCAGTCAGCTGCAAAACTACCTGCTCTCCATCAATGACCTCAACCTGGTGTCCAACAACGAATTTAATGAAGTGTGTAGTCTTTACTATATACTATACAGTGCTTTACCCTTAATGTATTTGTGTGTGTGTATGTTTGTGTGAAACTATACTATAACAAAAATAAGAAAGGCAAATGCTTCAGTACTCAAAAATATTCCTGTGACCATACTCAAACAACTTTAAATTGTTCTGCTAAGGTTTGTTTTAAATGTTTTATTGAGGGCTCCCAGCTGGTATTACATGATGCCTCAAATTACATGACAAATACAATTAAAAGTTTCAGAAATCAAGTTTCAAATTTAAACTTTTCCCCAGATGACGAGAGGACTGAGGAGCAGCATCTCTACCAAAGCTACATTCGTCACCCTCTCTCGAGCATTGTGCAGTAACGGTATCATGGCTCTGTTTGGAATCTCCCAACTCCCCATCGGGTCGGAGTCAAGCCCCTCCTTCCCCGACGACCGCAAGAGGGAGGAGATGATCGAGCGGTTCAAGATCCCACGAAATGCCAGTATGTTGACAGCGCAGTCACCATTCTTAACCCATTTATATTTGATCTTGATATCCAGTGTTTTTCATGGGATTCCATTGCTATCAAAAGCATTTATCATTAGTATTATGTAGTAAAAAAGTAAAAGCAGCTACCATATAATCAACAAGAAATAACTAATAACTAATGATTAATGCACATCAAAGAGACATTTTCCTAGCTTTACGTGGTAGTGTTTCTATTTGTCTTCTTATCCTGAATCACATATTTGGCAGGAAAGTTTAACCAGTAGCTAGCTAGCTGTTCAAAGGAAATCTGGAGTTACCGATGATGGCTGTTTACCACCTTTAGTCTCACTTCACAATTGCTAAAGGAATGAGGATTAAAGGATAAGGCTGTTGATATTCTATTTTTCTTGTCATCAGCAAATCCCATGAAAAGGCCAAAACTAACAAATGAACTGATCCTACCACAAAGTATTGTTGAAACAACATGACCCTTTATACAGACTTATACATTGTTGGTGTT
>NW_023340095.1:11101842-11112297 GCF_004916995.1 Morone saxatilis | reverse complement strand
TTCATACAGTTTGTTACAGTAACACCAGCCTTATTCTTATCCTCAAAATTGATCCTCAGCCTGTCTAAATATTTGTGAATGCTGTAGGTCTAATGGTTCTCTTCTCCTTTCTCCTTGTATAGCTCCTTTCTGCATGAACATGTATCTGGACATGGTCAACACCACTGGAGGAGCCATTGCCTGGGCCTTCCTCAAACCAATGCTAATGGGACAAATTCTATACACCCCTGACACACCTGTCACTAGGGCCATAATGGAGAAGGTATAATACATACAGCATCAATAAAAACACACGCACAAGTTACCTTCTCTGCCCTTTTATTACACCCACACACAAATCGAATGATTAATTATTATTGACATACTGTAAACAAACACGTCCAATGTATGGGTTTGCTGGCTAAAGTAGTCAAATTATTTACTCAGCTGTATGCATCTCCACTTTGTTCTCTCATTAATTTCCTTTCTTTTTCCACTCAAACCTTGCCATTTATAAACTTTATCTTCTAAATCCTCCGAAATCCCTCATCTGTCAAGTTTTTGTCACAGCTATTTCCACTTCTTCTAGGCCATAGTTACCAGTTTAGTCTTCATGATAAGTAGTAAACAAGAAAAACAGTGTTACAGGGGGTATACACATATTTGTATGCACCACCATCTTCTGCTGTGGTTCTATTTTGAGCAAGTTTGACTTTGTTTTTTGTATACTGCTGCCTTCACAGACTCAAACAGCCACACACACAAACACAGCAGATTATGAAATGTTGCTGATACCTAGCCATTTCACAAGTTCCTGTCCTTGTCTTGTCCTTGTGCAGGCCAATGCGACCTTGCAGGAGTTTGCAAATCTGAGGAAGAACTCTGAGGACTGGATCGAATCCTCCAAATACATAATAAACTCTGCCCAAATACTCAGCAACACTTTGCCAATGCTGCAGGTATGAAGATGAACTGCCTTCTGTATATCTGATTATTCCAGCTGACTCCTTGTCGTCTGAAAGTTTGGAGATAAACTTTGCAGTGGTCTTCAACGAGTTTTCAGCAGCTGAATCTTGATGTTGTGCATTGTCTCTTCCACTCTCCCTCCCCTCCTGTCAGAATTCCCTCGGCAATTCCTTTGTGAAGAACTTCATTGAGATGCAGACAGACATCAATGTCGACAAAATGAAGGAGACGCTCAGCAACTTCTGTGAGTGAGCATTTGAAGGTCTTACTTTTGAAAGCTGCAGATACCAGGCTTACCTTTCTATTCCTCCCTCACTTATTGCTTGTAAAATATCCACACTATCAGAAAATGGGACGGCTCCATGGATTTACAGGAAGAATTCCGCTCAGTTCAACATGAATTTCTCAGGGCATCTCTCCTTGATGTGATTATGAATGTCAGTGATTTTTTCCCAACAGGGTCTGATTTTGACATGCAGGTATTTAATTAGATAACCTTGCATTGTCAGAAAATATTTTTATCATAGTTAACATATGACATAACAAGACATGGCACTAAACAGACACAACAAATGGCATTATTTTAATTTGGATTTACAGCAATCAAAGCTTAAACTGCAGCCAAATGTCTTTTTCTTTTTCAAAGCTAACATGACGGTCATGCTGGAGAAGAACAAGCAAATACTGAATCAGATCACCACCTTGTCCACGCTGATGGTGGACCTCTCCTCCTGTATCAAGTTTGACCGCTACCAAGGCTACGACTCTGCCGACCAGCTCAACGCAGAAGCCCATGAGCTTGCCAAAAACCGAGATCTCTACGCAAGTGAGTAAATCTGGGGTATAACAAACTCATTCAGCCCTCCAGGTTGATTGGACAGTGCAACACGCATACGAGACCTGCAATGGTTTTCAATCTGTTTGAGTGGATGTTGATTTAGGTCAATTTTTACATCCTGACAGCTGATTGTGATTGCATTCCTTAACATTTGTATGTCAACTGAATTCATGATACTGATTAATCTTTTTTCCAGCCCAGTTCTACAACCAGCAAGATTGTTAATTTGCCTTTCATTTTGCTGCTCTACCTTTTCTGAACTTGAGTCTGTGCTAGAGTTTGTGGGTAAGATAACACCAAGGTTTCATGAGTGTAAACCCAGCCTGTGAAAGAGGCTTTCAGGAGATGCTTACTTGGCAATAGTTTATCTAGGGCAAGGAACTTAAGAGTTAGTCTGGTCTTTGAATTTTGTCCTGAAGTTTAAAACTTTGTGCAGTGAGATAGTAAAATCTGTCTTCAAGGTGTCATCTTTAAGCTTCCCAAAGATGAGGACTCATCCAGGAAGCGTCAGGCCAGGTCTTCGTCCTCTACAACCTCCCTGCCTCCCAAAGTCAGCTACACTATCCGCATGCACATGGACAACGTCATGCGCACTGACAGAGTCCGGGACCCCTATTTTGTGAGCGACCCGCACATCTCGGCCAGGCAGACGATGCGCTACAACCGGGGCTTTGTCTACCTGCAGGAGAACATTGATCGGGCTATCATTGAGACCCAGACTGGACAGAGGGTCACAGAACCGGCTGTCCAGCTGCAGCCCTTCCCCTATCCCTGCCACCTCCGGGATGAGTGAGTCCCCCATATACATGGATGCAGACACACACACACACACACACACACATACACACACTGTATGAAGATGGTCCTGCATGGATGCATACAACATGAAAGGATATACATTGTCTTTCTGAGGGGGCGTACAGGCACTGATGTGGAATAATGCATGCTCTCTCATTATTTATTAGCCACTTGGGACTGACAGTAAGTTCTCTTTCACAATATAATTGGCTCGGCACCATGTGCATGAATATTCACCGTTATTGTGCATTCATTTTTGAAGACAATACACACACATACACTAAAACGCCCTTCAGGCCTTTAATATAAGGAACACCACTTATCTCTGTAGTACATATCCAATCCAACATGAGTTTGGCATTAACTTGTGCATCAATACACTACATTGTTTCCAATAAATCATGCTTGAACGTAATGCCTATGTTTGCGCTTGGCCTCGAGTGCCTTAAGACAGCTAAAATATCTCATCAAAGAAGCACCAGCGGGCCACTGTCTCTGGCTCTACCAACTATAAGATATGATGATCCTCGCCTCTCTGTTGTTTTGATTTATTACTCAACAACAGAATTCCTGACATGATAGCTGTGAAATATAGCTGTGTTGTAAGAAAAACAGTGATCACTAAATTCCCATGTGTCAGGCACCAGATATGATTAGGTAAAAAAAATCTAAAATAAAATAGAGAGGCATTTATTTTCTGTAAATAATAAGAGGATCAGAAAGTAACTGTCAAAAATCCCCAAACCCTCCTTCGATATTGCTCTTCCACTCTCTCATCTCTGTCTCTCTGTCAAGCCAGTGACTGAATGATAGGCCTTCTCATCTGCTGTTGTTGACAGTGATTGGATGTTAGGTTTTCTAGAAATTTAACTGACAGTTGGTCTGTCTGTATTCCCCAGGTACCTGGAGGCCATCTCTTTTGTCTTCCCACTCATGCTGATGATGGCCTGGGTGCTGTTTGTGGCTGATTTTGTGAAAAAGCTGGTGCATGAGAGAGAGCTGAGGCTGCATGAGGTAATGTTTTTTTGCCTCGGCAAATTGATGACTGAGTTCTTGGTTTCCAAAATATCATGTAATAATATTTATTTTGTGTGTTAATTGACAAATACAATTGGCTATTGATGAACAGTTGACGGTGTCAGGAGTAGAGCCCCTAGTACCTCGAGGTTTCATCTCTGCTGTAAAGATTCCTAAGCGCCCCTGGCAAGCAGGCACTGAATCTGTATTTTTTACTGACATTTCTGTCTATTCCCATCCATTGATGTTGCTTTTCCCACAGTACATGAAAATGATGGGAGTGAACCCGCTCAGTCACTTCTTTGCCTGGTTCCTGGAGTGCGCCGCCTACCTGGTGTTGACCATCTTTATCCTCACGCTGGTGCTGAAATATGGCCTCATCCTGCCCAACAGTGACGGCTTCCTCCTTTTCCTCTACCTCTGCGACTATGGATTGAGCGTCCTGGCCTTCAGTTACCTGGTCAGCTCCTTCTTTGACAAGACCTACATTGCCGGCCTCAGTGGCAGCCTCCTCTACATCCTGTGCTTCTTCCCCTTCATTGTGGTCATGGCCGTGGAGACAAATCTCACCTTTTCCCAGAAGAGCGCCTTGGTAAGGAGCCTCTGGACCTCGTCTGTCATGACTCATAATAAACTAGTACTGTGATATGTGTAATAGCTTAAAACAGCAAATAATGTAATTTGCTCTGGAAGATACTGAGAATTGAATGGAGAGATAAGAAACACAGAAGGAGATTTTATGCCATTTCATTTTATTCCAAAATTGTATTTACTCTATCCATCTTAGAAAACAATTTTAAGTCTTAATAAACAGTGTCTTTCGCCTCCAGTTGTTTTCAATTGTAAGGTTTCATTTTTATTTTTCATTTCGAAGTAAGCAGTGATGAAGCTGTTTATTTCTGTTCGCAGAACAGTTTTGCTGCCTTCTTATGCTGACATAAATTGTGTACATTTATCTAATAAATCCTTATTTTTCTGATAATATGAAAGAAAAATAGTGCTCGCTGTCTGCTGATCAATAATTAGAGGTCAAACATTTCTATTGTTATCCAACATACCATCACTGCGTACTTCTAAAGCTTTGTTGCTTTGAACAAAACCCTATGAAGTATCACTTCATACTACACAAAGTTGTCAAGTGCGCAGAAGAGAGGAATTACAGAAAGGCACTGTGTGAAAAAAGAAGATTTATTTTTATTCTTTGTTTTTACTGTTTCTGTTTCTGTATCCTGTCTAATTTGTCTTTCATTTTCTTGCAGAGTTTGTTTTCCCCGACCTGTTTCAGTTACGCCAGTCAATATATCTCTCGCTACGAGGCCCAAGGAGAAGGTACGTGCATGTAGACATATCTGACTTGCATCAAATTAGAGCTTTTTGACTAAAGCTAGTATCACTGGGAAGCAAAAAAAAAAAAAAAATTGCATTTACTTTTTAGGCATTCATTGGAGAAACTCGTACACCTCGCCCATACCTGGAGACACGGCTTCGTTCGGTTGGCTGTGCTGGCTGTTGCTCATCGACTCCATCCTCTACTTCATCATTGGGGTTTACATCCGCATGGTCTTCCCAGGTAAACTATAAAATCATAGTCTTTATAAAAATGAAGCAGGTCTTCTTTGTGAGGTCAGTTGCTGTTGAAACTTGTTGGCAGTATTGTAATTACCATAACAATAATAGCATTAGCATGATAATATTAGCATCTCTGACATTCCAACTCAATGGTGCACCCTAGCTATATTTGTAAAGTATATTTTAAATAATTTAAATACATTTTTGTGTTTTTTATGATGGTGTTAAAAACCCCTAGTTGAATTAAATGCAGAAGTTGATTGGTAAATGTGTCTTATAACAGTGTTATATTATATTATATTATAGTATAATAGTGTATGTATTACACTATGTATTAAAGAGAAGTCCCTGGTTATTTTTCACCCTTCAGGAAAGTACGGCATCCCTGCCCCGTGGTACTTCCCCTTCAAAGCCTCCTTCTGGGCTGACCTGTGCTGTTGCCGGAAGTCTAACACTAAGGTGGACAGAGGACTCCTCTTTGCCAACATCATGCAGAAAAACCAGCCTGTCTTCTCTGACGACAAGGGAAAAGGTACAGGAAAGAAAATGACATTGTGCTACCCAGATAACAGTAAGAAATGCTGTCTCCTCTGGTGTGCTGTGTTTTGAAACATGGTGTCCTCCCTTTCATGGTCTGTCTTTTTTTTCTAACCAAGACGCCTGAGTATTTACATTTCCCCCTCACTCTTAGTTGAATCCCTCTCCCCTGTTAGTTTGATTTACAGGTTGCCTCTTTCTCCATGTTTCTCTCAGGCCAGAACACTCTTTCCTCTCAGGCCGGTGAGGATTTCTCAGAGCTACCAGTAGGCGTTGCCCTCCATGGTCTCAGCAAGATCTACGGCGACCAAGTGGCTATTCAAAATCTTAACGTTTCCTTCTACGAGGGGCATGTCACCTCACTGCTTGGTCACAATGGAGCCGGCAAGACCACCACCATGTATGTGTGGCAGAATGTTCTCAGTTTTTACTGTATAAGCACGTCCTAAGATGAATACAAATGCATTTCAGCCATTCATATACTGTACATGGTGTCTTTTAAATTTGATTTGTGCATCCCTTTAATCATCTCAAGGGCCTGCTGCTGACAGGGAGATTGTTTTGTCCAAATCTGGCACTGCAAATGCACCGTGATAGAGATTAGCCTGACGGGTCTTCATCAACTGGAGTACTTACATTTACATTTTAAATGTGACTAATTTTGCTGATGCTGTTATCCAGCGAGATGCACAATGAATGCGGCAGCAGAATAAGATTCAACAACGTTAAAAGCAACCAAAACCAAGATGGGATATCATGTCCTGTATTATTCTTGGGAGCAATAAATAATAATTTAAGAGGATGGTGCTGGGGAGAAATTACAAAAACAAGCTAATGGGACAAAAAGAATGGCATTTTCAACATTTTATGCCCAAGGTAGCAAAAAGGAGCAATAGTAACTGAACAGTCTGACTATTGTATTGGAATTATATTTGAACTTTTTCCCAATTATGAAACATAAAATAAACAAACTACACTAAGAGGATCATAAATAATTCTATAAGAACTATTAAACCACAGTCAACTCTGGTGGAATTTTATAAACCAATTCACTATTGTCACTCATGTAATCATCATGCATTGTGCTTAGGTCTCTTCTCACTGGCCTTTTCGCCCCATCGTCTGGCGCCATTGAGGTGTACGGCAAAGACATGCAGACCAACATCGATGACGTTCGCAAAGAGTTAGGGGTGTGCATGCAATACGATGTCCTCTTTGACCACATGACGACCAAGGAGCACCTGCTGCTGTACGGCCAGATCAAGGCCCCACAATGGTCACGCAGGGAACTGCGTGAACAAGTCCGCATGTGAGTGACCAATCATCCAGTGAAGGAAGCAAGCTCAGTAATATAATGCACTCAATCATATTTCACTTCTTAAATATGTCAGGGGCTCTGCATGATGTAGCAGTCCCATTTGATATATTTATTTATATTTGAATGCAGTTTGAGAACGCTATTGTTCTCAGAGCATTCTAGGAACAATTTAGAGCAATATATTTTTCTTGTTTCAAGCTCAACTTTTCCATAAGATTTTGTAATATTTTATTTGATCTATTTTTGTATTTGCATCTTAGAAAAATAATGTATCTTTCTGTGGCACCATTAAGCTATGGGTTGAACCCCCAGTTGCATCATGAAACTATTTCTGGAGGGTTTCTGCATGACAAGAGAAGTAGTAATAAGCCTAGACCAAAGGCAAGACAATGTACCTCTCTGGTTCCTGTAGTTCAGAAACCCCCACTGGGTAAATGATGGAACTCAGACTCTGTGTTGTAATGTATAGAAGAAGTATGTTAACATGGGCTCCATGTTAAATGCTTTTTATTGACTCCCCTACCAGGATCCTAGAGGAGACAGGCATGTACGCTCATAGACACAAGCGGGTGGGCACCCTGTCGGGCGGCATGAAGCGCAAGCTGTCAATCTCCATCGCCTTCATAGGGGGCTCACGCTTGGTGGTTCTGGATGAACCCACCACAGGAGTTGATCCATGCTCCAGGCGCAGCATCTGGGACATTGTTATCCAGCATAAGAAAAGTAAGTCTCTCAGACACACACACACACACACACACACACACACACACACCATGAATGCTAAAAATGAATTTCTATTAATATGATTTCCTTCTCTACATGGAACTCTATTACTCTGCTATTACTACTATTACCACTACTATTACTGCTACCACTGATAATAATAATAAGAAGAAGAATAACAGGTAGAAATAGCAAAAAACAAGCAAAGTTTACTCTCTTTTTATGTCATGTGGTGTCCCACAAGGCTTAATACTTGGCCGGATGTTGTTGAGTTTGTATCTGCTACCCCTTGGCCATATTATTCATCACTTCAGCACAAACCCTACCATTGTTACGCCAATTACACACGTTAATATGTCTTGTTTAGTTCTGAAAATTGTAACAATCTGGATTCCCTGCACTGCTGCCTTGCTGGCACCAAATAATAGATGGCATCTAATCACCACGTTGGACTGACAACTTCAACATTCAGCCAGTTCAGAAAAATGAATATAAATCAGAAACATTGCCAGTCAAACCAGTGCTTCCCAAAGACATAGTTGAGCAATCCATTATTTACTTGCCTCTATTATGCAGCAATTACCAATCTACAGTTGGTGCTTGATGCAGCAGCAAGGCTTCTGACAAACACTAGACTCAGAGAGCATATCTCACTAACTCTGACAGTATTACATTGGCTCTTTATTTGTTTTGGAATTCAATTTCCTGATTTTGTTGAAAACTTTATAACATAATATCATTTGGCTATATTTCAGAGCTTGTCATATGCACCAAGAGCTCAAACCAAATGTTGTCAAGGTTCCACAGTCCAGGCTTAAGACAAAGGGGGTTCTTGCTTTTGTGGAGCAAACTCCCCCCTCAAGCATTCGATCAAATCAGCTGAGTCTGTGTCACATTTTAAATAGCTTTTAAAACCCCCTCCTGTATTGGCTGGGATTTTTATAACTTATTTCTCCAAGGGGTTCATCTTGTTCTTTCATATTCTGTTTTATTTCTGTATGACTGACCATTCCCCAAATGTCTTGTTGTGGTTTACTCTGTATTTTATGTGCATCTGAGAAGCACCTTGTAATTGTTTATATAACACCCAATGAATATGTAACATTAGAAGCAGTTCAGGGTAAGAGGTTTCCATGAAGGACTGTGGTATTTAGCAATTACACAATAAATGTGTAAATAATTGTATAGCATTATTTTCATCCTATCAATGAGGACACAAACATAGTCTAAGCTTAAATTCACATTGTGTAGAGCACACACAATGCAAACTCTCGCTATTTCCTAAGAGGGAAAGGAGTAGAAGAACAGGGAAGAGCAATGAACCTGGAGCCGACTCTGGAGGGCTTTCCTATGCTCAGGCTCCTGACTTTAAATTTAGCATTTAATTAATCTTAAAGGAATCCAGCAGTATTTTTTTCTTTAGGCTCTCTTAGGGTAGCAGCAGTAATGACAGGGAGACTGTTAAATGTCATGTATTCGTAGATGTGGAAAATATCCTGTGTAATTGGCCCTGTCTCAGATGTTAGTGAGATTTCAGTGCCAGGGGAATCTATTTCAAAATAAACTTTCTGCATCGCTTGGTGTTTGTGCGCCTGTTTCTCTGATAATTTGTGAATGACACAGCTTCTGTGTGGCTTTGTCTTTGTAATGTCTGGTTTTTGGTTGTGTATTGTCGCAAATGTGTGTGTGCCTGCAGCTAGCCTTAAAACTCCTACAAAGCTTTGCAGATTAGCTTGGCTGGTAAACATAACCGTACTGTGTGCATTTAACTTAGCTGTTTGTTATTTCGTTGAGTTATAGTTATGGGTTAGGGAATGGTACGATAATGCATATGCAAAATTATTCTGATTGTTTTATGTGTGTGTCCTCCCAGATCGCACCATCATCATGTCCACCCACCACCTGGATGAGGCTGAAGTACTGAGTGACCGCATCGCCTTCCTGGAGAGAGGAGGATTAAAATGCTGCGGATCCCCCTTCCACCTGAAAGACAAGCTGGGTCAGGGCTACAAACTCACTCTCACCAAGAAGGTATTCATCCTCACAGGAATCCCGTCATCATGTTTGGCTTGAGCACAGATGCAAGATTGTGCTTTTGACTTTGTTTTCTACAACATCATCATTTTTTAAACATTCTTTCTGGTCAAAGGAACCAGTAGATTGAGAATTGGTTCCATTATAGCATAATAAGTAAGTGTTAAGTGATTATAGGCCACAACTTTTATTTTTTAGTCTGTAAGCTACAGCATACCTCTGATGCATTTTACTCAGACTTCTATTAACAATGACACATCTTGGGCAATGCACAGCCAGCATAAATAGTAACATTTCGCTCTACATTATTATGGAGGAACTTGTCTGTCTGTGTCTAAACAAATCCTAGGTTTTATTTCTGCCACACTGGACACTAGAGTTACACACAATACATATTGCAATAATGTGATTTGTATCAGATATATGGAAAAACTGCTAAATGGGCTAAATCCATAACAAGTAATGTTCTGCTGACTGCTGCAAACTGGCTCACACTTTTTTTCAGCATACTATATGCTGGATTATTAAGCATCCTGCTATCCCATATAGTGTCCTATATGCTAGTTTCATATTTCAGAAGCATGCAAAAATAATAATAATAATAATAATAATAATAATAATAATAATAATAATAATAATAATAATAATAATAATAATGATTTTAAGGACACTGGCA
>NW_023340095.1:11100768-11101742 GCF_004916995.1 Morone saxatilis | reverse complement strand
CAGAGCAAAGTGGTAAAGAATATAATAATAATAATAATAATAATAATAATAATAATAATGATTTTAAGGACACTGGCAGCTGATTTGTAGTTGTGCCAAGTAAATCTGTGTGATCTTGAATATTAAACATTTCATAACCTTATCCTACTTTTCTATCTGCAGATGCAGAACCTAGAATCAGAGCCGATTGACAATGCTGAACTGAAAACCTTCATCCAAGCTCATGTACCTGAAGCGCGACTGAAGGAGGCCCAGGGGGGTGACCTGGTCTACTCACTGCCCCCCTTCACCTCATCCAATGCCTCCTCATACCGCTCCCTCCTGACTGCACTGGACTCCAACCTGGACGCCTTGCAGCTAGGAGGCTATGGCATCTCTGACACCACCCTAGAGGAGGTAAGCTTATACACACCCACGCACACAAAAACACACTGAAGACACAGTGGAGAAAACAGGCTCAACTGCAATTGAATTATTTCCCTGTATAAAATAGTGAAGCTACAAATGTGCTCGTGCTTGTGAACATGATCATATTGTGTGCATAATCACAAGCTGTAAAATTGTACTGATAGGCTGTTTGACATACAAATTCTAATGTTTTCTTTTTATCTGTGTAGGTGTTCCTCGAATTGACTCACGGCAACACAGAAGCTGGGTCGGAGGACAGCCCCCGGTCTATCTCAGAGACTGTTTCTGACACTGGATCCATCGACAGTTTCCCTTCAGACATCAGTGGAAGCATCTCCAGCTTTGGTGACAAGATCAGTGAGTTCACTCACTTTTACCTCACCCAATACTTGTTTTGTTGTCCCTCCTCATTCCTTCCCTCCTTTCCTTTCATCTGTGTTTTTGTTCTTTTTGTCTGTCACCTGCACACATCACATCCAATAAAATTACTAGCATTTGTTTATTAAAGTAGTTTAATAATTAATTAATTTAATTCCTATTGTGACATTTATACAATCACAGCTGTT
>NW_023340095.1:11086074-11100734 GCF_004916995.1 Morone saxatilis | reverse complement strand
GATTTTTCGATTTTCAGACTTAATCTAAAATATATGAAGATTACTTATTCATCTGACCTAGTTCAATAAGTTCTACAATTGGAACACCCATCTTGATGGATTGCACTGCCATTTTTGTGATACAATCTACCAGTGAACCTCTAGCTCAGTGTACCTTAGAGAAAAGGCAAGCATCATAGAGGCAGTAAGACAGGAAATACATAAATCCTTCTTTTCATTTTTTCCCCTCTAGAGCTTACCGGTTCGTCCGTAGTGCGGGGCATGGCCCTGGCCTGGCAGCAGACGGCAGCCATATTGATCAAGAGGTTCCACCACAGCCGCAGAGACTGGAAGGGTCTGATCGCCCAGATCCTGCTTCCTGTCCTGTTCATGGTGTTTGCCATGGGCCTGAGTTCCATCAAGAGTGACTTGCAACACTATCCGGAGCTCGAGCTCAGCCCTGCGCTTTACAAATTTGGACGAAGCTACTCTTTCTTCAGGTCAGTCCCCACGGCACGCCAGGGAGCACTGGGAGGGGAGTACACCGAAGTAAACAAGGCTAATCAGGGTGCTTTTACACCAAGCATGTTTGGAGCAGTTCAATCGAACTCTAAAGCTTTGCTCTTTTATTTCAATTCATTTGGAAAGGTCACACCAATGCCACTGAGACTCAGGTGGCAACAAGTAACCACACTGAAAAAGTGGGTCTTGTCCAAGCAAATGTTGACTGAGCAATTCCAGAAAAAAACTACACTTGTTGTAGTTTAAATGTATAAATGTGGCAAATTATGGCAACAGCTACAGACTAATCGTCATGCTGTGTGTATCTCAAGGGATATCTCTGTTATACTTGGTTTGTGGCAAAGGGGGGTGTTGTATTATATTGTCATGTTCTGGCGTTTCCAAAAATGATCCTGCTTCAAGATCAAAAGATCAAAATTTTAAACCACAAAGCTCCTAACTCACAACTTTGATGAAGAGTTAATGCATCTTGTTACTTGATTGGGTTCCTGCACCATTTGTAAGGGGATCGCATGTCTTACTTGTTATAAAATGAATTTGAAGCTGTAGTTTGTTGAAGGGCAGACAGACCTTAAGGAGGGGGAGCAAGAGAGAATGTGAGCGAAAGACATGATTGTGATGAAGATGGCTGA
The DNA here is from genome assembly GCF_004916995.1 of Morone saxatilis. NCBI lineage: Eukaryota > Metazoa > Chordata > Actinopteri > Moronidae > Morone > Morone saxatilis. Next base: position 11,099,601 of record NW_023340095.1, on the reverse strand, counting down.
GATGCAAGATCAAAGAAAGAGAGATTAAGAGTGTCAGGAGGTTGCAATGAACGCCTTCATTCTTGAGAAGTGCTGTTGTTTGATCAAGGAGATATGTAGCATGGGACAAAAATGCTGAGATGCCAATCCATATCAAAGACATTATAGATGCTCTGCCCAGTCCTCTTTAGCTTAATATACATTACATTATACATATACATTTTTTATTTTTTTATTTTGAATTAGATTAGTGTGAAGTTTGTGGGATACTGAAGATGTTTGTAGGTATTTGATGGTCAAAGATGCTTCATCCATCCATCCTTCCATTTTCCTGCTCCTCCTGGTGAAGGCGTTCCAAAGCCTGAGGAGACATCCTGATTAGATGCCTAAACCACTACAGCAGCTACACTCCGAGCTCCCTCAGGCTGTCTGAGCTCCTCAAAGGCTGAGCACAGCCACCCTGCGGAGGACACTCATTTTGGCCGCTTGTGTCAGCGATTTCATTCTGTCGGTCACCACCCAAAGCTCATGACCAGTGGTGATGGTTGCAACGTAGATGCAGTTTGTTAATCGAAAGCTTTGCCTTCTGGCTCAGCTCCCTCTTCATCATCAACAGTCTGCTACAATGCATGCATTACTGCTGAGGCCACACTAACCCCCCCGTCACTGACCTGCTCCATTTTACTCTCACTCGTGAACAAGATCCCAAGATATTTCAACTCCTCCAGCAACTCACTCCCAACCCGGAGGGAGAAATCCACAGTTTTCCAGCAGCGAACTGAAGCCTCAGACTTTTCTCATCCTCACTGCTTCTGTCTTCTCTTATTGTGTCACATTGTATGAACTTTCTGAGGGCACTGTGCTTTCAGACCTGCCTTTATGAACTGCAAATGTAATGATCTGAATGTTTATTTATGAGCTTACCTCTGTGTGTGTTTAAAGGCAGGGAAAGGCTCAAATAAAAGAAATCAACTAAAATGTAAAATGGCAAATCAAATGTCCCAAGGATGTTATATTAGACTCACTGACTGTGCCCCCATGGTCATTTTATTGACAATGTTGTAAATTAGTAAATTGCTCTTAATCTAGCTTCTCTATCAAGAAAACCTTGATAAACGGCAACACTGAATTCTAATTCTTTATAAAACCCCAGCCGCCAAAATCGATTTAAATAATCAATATTAACTAAACCCAAATCTGTCTGTCTGCTGATGCCATGCTAGAGCCTTATGAAATGAAGTGAATCTTTTCTTTGTGTTACTTCATGTTATTATTGTTGTAATTATGACTAAAATGTCTTTGTTACCTTTGAACTGAGGCAGACTATTTGTTTTCTGGCTCCACAGTAACCAAAATCCCAACTCCAGCCAGTTGACGGACGCCATGATGTCATTCCCTGGGATCGATAATTCCTGCCTCGACAAGTCTTATAAACCGTAAGTTATCACACCTCAAATGCAATTTTTTCCCTTCAAAATTATAAATTTGTCAGTGATGCTCTGAGTGCCTATGCTCAGTTTCCCTATGTATTCTACCCTTATCCACACATACAGTGTTTTCATATTTCACTCATTGTCATTCTTTTCATGCCTTCTCTTTCACCTTGTTTCATTTTACTAGTCTGTCTCCCACCAATTCCTGTTTCTCTCTCTCTCTCTCTCTCTCTCTCTCTCTCTCTCTGTCTCTCATGTCCCTCTCTTCTATTTTCCCACTGCTCAGCTCAACGTATGTGGCTGAAAGCCTGCAGCAGAATTGTGATGTGAGAGGATCATTTGTATTCCATAAACACCCTGTGTTTATAGGGGAGATTTTGCCCTTACAGGCACTCAAATCAATGTTGGCACTCATGAACCAGACCTCGGATGCATTATAAAATTCTAATAAATAAATAAATAGAGAGAGAGAGAGAGAAGGAAATATCCTATGGTGCAAAAAAGACTGCATGTTTGGCTCATTATGTCCTATAATCACAACATGACAACAACAATGACTGAAACAGTGCTGAGTGCTGCAATTACATATATATATATACATATACTGTATGACTATGACCCTGACTATGGTCATTGGTGTTAAAGTAACAGGTGTGCATGTGAGTTTGCAAAGCCATGTGTTATACTACAATCTCTTTTTGATCTGTACAAAGTGTCCCTGGAAGCATTTGGCAGAACACAAAGTGTGCGGGAGTTGAACATCAACCCACACAAGCAAATTTCACACAATATGATATTGCAGCACATATTAAACAGCTTTGAAAAATGTTTTGATATCAGATTAAATATTTGGATCCCGATCTCACAGAAGAAAAATGCAAATTCACAACTTCTGCATGAATGGTAGCAGATTGTCTTTCTTTTTGCCACTCTATGTGCACAGGTTTTTTAGCAATGATGCAGGCTATCATATAAGCTCAGTTTCAGAATGTGTTCTGGGGTGAGTCTAGGTAGGGTCTTGTGGCATTATCACGCATTGCAGACCCCCATTATTTTACTGAACCACCATTTCATTTGTGAATGTTTTTTTTAAGGGTCTGCACAAGAAGCACAAGCAACTGGACTTCCAGAGGGAACAGCTCCAAAGCATTTAGTGTCTGTAAATGCACCCGTCAGGAACAGGTGAGACAGGGTCACTGAGAACAGTGTGTGGCAGTGAGTGAGTTTTTGTGTTCTCATGTTCTACACATAAATGTGTCTTCCTCTGCTTGTGTGCGTGATTGTTTGCAAAAGGGCAAGTGCAATGTGTTCTGTCTTTTCCATATGCTGCAGGTTTGTGATGGGGGCAGCTTCCAGCCGCCCCATAAGACCATCCCTTCATCTCAGATTGTGTATAACCTGAGTGGCATCAATGTGGAGAACTACCTGATGGTCACAGCAAATGACTACATCAGGAACAGGTTAATGCAACCAGTCTTTACATTTGGTTTAATGTAACCACATTTAGAATTCAGCCCCTGCTTCATTGATTAGTTTGCTATGTTTTAATCAACACACTGATTGCATGAACGATATGAAGCGATGTTCCAAGAAAATCAGTGGTTATATCACATACTATTTCCCATTTTAAAATTATATTTCCTAATAATACATCATTTTGGTGAGTTAACATGAGACGGGTTGCTAATAATGTATGGAGCTCAATTTTCTTTTGGCTTTATTCAGTCGGAGTAGAAGTTGACCCAAAGGAAAATGAAGAGATTCTCGTAGTGTCCATTCCTTTTCCTTTTAAACAATATAAATCAATCAACTGGGAAGCTTTAGATAATTAAAACTGACAATCAAAAGGAAAGTTTATTGTATATAATACAAGGATGTGCAGAAATCTAATTAGCTGTTGATTCGGCCCGACAGATATGGGTCTCTTAAAACTGACACAATGCCGATGTTTTAGATATGGCGGCCAATATACAGATCTTTTGAGCCAGAAACAAAATAGACCGATTTGGACTGATATAACTATGCAAAAGTAATGAAATGAAATGAAATAATATTAACATTATCAACCAATTCTAGAAATTCTGTAAAAATGAAGAAGAGAAAAATAAAATAAATAACTAAACATCAGCATTGTAGAAACAGCAAGCCTTTATTTAGTGTGTACCAGAAAAAAACATATTGGTGGATATCAGATGACATATACGCCGATACCTATATGATGCTGATGTGTCTGCAATAGGCTAGTAGTTAATAGTTAATGTTTGGCGTACTTTTCTGATAATAATGATAATAAACTTTATTTATCTAGCACTTTTTTAACAAGGTTAAAAAATGGTTTGAAGAAAAACACAGGAGACTTTTTAATGTCGGTTTTGATGCTTTTATCCAAAAGTTCTTCTCATCTGCAGATATACTCTTTGATCAAAAGAAAAACAAGCATGCAAAAGACAGTGTGTCACGTATTAGTTCTCAGTGGCATTCAGAGCTCTTTGTTTTGATCGATATATGTTTGTTTTTTTCAGGTACGGTGGCTTTGCTTTTGGCATGCCGCTCCCTCCTGACTTACAAATGGACCTAACAGCGGTGCCCAAAAACCGCACTCTGTCTAAGGTATGTTTGTCTCCTGCTTCCCTGCTGCCTGTCTCATTATCACTTTAACTGCTGTACTGATGAGTAGTTGAAAGTTAAAACATGACATCCTAGCCAAAGTTGTTTGGCTACAAGATCAAGGCTCACAGATGGAACTGCATTGTTACACCATCAGTGTCATCATAAATATTCTTTACTGCGGCAATTATGCTACAGTTTTAGTGTGTACATTTCCTCACATGATGACGTCTGCATTTATTGCCTTGTTTCCAAAACATTTTGATAGTATATTTTAAAAATTTTGTAGACTTACGTACCCTGATCTGTAACAGTGTGAGTGATGGTTTCTGTGGATGTCTGTGTTTGTGCTTGCATGGGTTTAGGTCTGGTTCAATCCTGAGGGCCACCACACAATGCCAGCGTACTTAAACAGCCTCAGCAACTTAATCCTACGCTCCAATCTTCCAGCAGACAAGGATCCGCGTAAATATGGTAAGCTAGAGTTGGTACTGGAAAAGTATATTTTTTTAAATGTAAAACAGTAGCCTACACAGTGTGAAATTTTAGTTAAATTGAGCAGTGATTCCACACGTACAAAGACAAGAATGGTAAAGATTAATGCTATCTAATCTAAATTTGTTATTGTTTGTTGATTTTAGAAAACATATTTTTGGTGGTATTGACCCTAATTCATGCAGACACACAATACTCCCTGGTTATTGTGAAAGATAATCTGAAGAAAATGAGTGGGATTGAGCTAAAAGGAATGCACACATCAGCATTGGGAAAATCTATCTATCTAGGAAGGTGCTACTGATTGAGCACCCAGTGCATTTTGTATACTAAATATAAAGAGAGCTGTAAACAGTGTGTTTACTCATGGTTCATTTCACTGGATTAAAGCCAGGGGGTGCTGTGTGTCCTTAGACTCACATCACTATGCATGTTGAATACTGATGAGGGCCACTCACTGGGGAGCTATGCTAAAGAGATCGAGGCTGGCCCACGTTTTCAGTACTGTTTCAGCTCTGAGTATCACCCTGACCATCTGCCTGGCGGCAGGAGTACACAAACATACACACAAGCACATGCAGAAATGCTCATAAAAACACAACAGTGCATGCACAGTAGCACACGCACACACACAAATTTCTTCCCCACCGGATGATAAAAGTGCTCCAGGGTAGTGTAATCATTTAAATGTTGCCTGCGAACTCACAGCGGTGGCGGAGGGGGGTGTCAGGGGTGGAGATCCAGGGAGATTACTTTTCAAGGTGATGGTTTATCTGTCAAATCTAAAGCCCTAACCCCTCACATTGTGTACTGCAGTACCATCTCTGGGTTGGGACCCTTTTAAGGTTTGCATCAAACAGTGTCTCTCGCAGGATTTCTAAACTTAACCGCCCACTGCCCAGTGCCATCACACTCCTGTCCGCTGTCAACAGTACAGATTCTGATCACTCCCACATGCAACATTGTTTTGTATTGAAAGTCTGTTTGCCCCATCCCACAGAGAAAAAATGCAGTTACTCAACTGTTGAATAATGCACCTTTACAAGTCTTCAACTGAAAAAGAAACCTTACTTAAAGGTCCAGTGTGTACGATTTAGTGGCATCTAGTGTTGTAGATGCTGATTGCAGCTCCCTCACTTCACCCTCCCCTTCAAGGCACGATGGAGAAACTATGATGGCCATTGAACGCATACAGATAGATAGAAGATAGAAGATATAAAAGGCTCAGTCTTACAAAAACATAACGTTTAATATATTCAGGTGATTATACACTAATGAACACACCTATGAATATTATATTACATTTCCGCCAATAGATCCTCCTAAATGTCACACACTGGAACTTGAATTCTTAGCCTGAGGCACTGAGAACTAAAATATTTTGAAAATGATGTAGATCATGACCAATTTTTCTAATTTATTAAAATTAGTCTATGAGTCAATCAACAGAAAAAAATAGTTTTAAGAAAAATTGTCAAAAAAAACCCACTGGTTCTAGCTTCTCAAATGGGAATATTTGGTGGTTTTCTTAGCCCTTTATAATAACATAACAGACGGCTGCAGCTCACAATGAATGTAATTGTTGTTAGTTGCCTCATTGGAAAAAAACTACCGACCAGATCTGGGAACATCAATGACAATGATGATGTTGTAATGTTAATGATTATCAGATTTGGATCGGTCAATAGAACCCATCTATCCTACCAAAGTGCCCTTGAGTAAGGCACTGATCGTCCAGCTTGCTCTAGGGTTGTTGTGCTTTGGATGCGCTCACACTCTCCTAGCTCAGGAAATGTAAACAGAGACATGTAGGGGAGTAGTTCATGTCTGTGAGCATCTAGAAGCCCCCCAAAAAATGATAAAGAAAATTCAATTTCCTTTGTGTGCATCTGGCAAATTAAATCATCTTGCACTATATTTTTCAATTAAGTGTGTCCCTGGCTAAGAGAATATCATTGCTCATTTGGCTCCTGTGCTGGAAAAATAGCCTGTATGCTGTTGTTTTTCTACCGCTAACATAATATTCTATTTCTTTCCATTACAGCCATTTCAGTTTCCAGTCACCCCTACTTCGGCCGGGTGGATGATGAAGATACAATGTAAAGGCTCCACTTTAAATCCTTTCTTCTGTCTGTCAGTATTCAACAACATCAGTGGCTGCACTTGCGAATAGATTCTAATTAGCATTCTAATAGGTGAAAATATCTCAAAATTAGTCAAGTCATGATGAATATAATTGGCTGTTGTTTGGCTGAGCCCACAATAAATTATGGAAGCATCCTACTGTTCAATTCAGGACATCTAAGTCAGGGTGGACTCGGGGCAGGGAGGTACATGACAGCAGTATTTACCCATATTTGATTTTCTAAATGGATTTCCCTGAGCTTGCACTATTGATCAGAGTCCCAATATAATGAGTGTTTACCCTGAAGGTGGCACAGAGGTGGATTGATTCTACCCTACTTCCCAAAATGAGTTTATTTAAAATACTCCACATTCTGCTTTAGAGACCCAGACTCCGGAATGAGTGCTTGTGTGTGCGCTTGCATGTACGTATGCAGATGTGCGTGTGTTCCAGAGGATCAAATCAAATAAATCATTCCAAGAGTGGGTTGAGCTAAAGCTGTGGCCTCATGAACGTCTGTCCTCTCCAGAGCCTTATTAGCTCTAACCATTTCACTGACCATTTCCCTGTGTTTACTGCCCTTCAGTTTCTCCACATACACCACATTCCTTTATGTGTATAGCATTTCCGTAGCTGTTGGCCTGCTGAAGTACTGCGTGTGCACAATTATCCCTCCTTCCAGGGAGATATTCTGCTCCTTCAGTTAAAGACACAACAGGCGTATTACTCCAAATGTCTTGATTCTGAAAGTGTAGTTTTGGCCACCAGAGAATTTCTAAGGCTATCTTGGCCATACTGATAACAAGCCCGTTCAGTAGCTGCTGCTGCTGTCTATCCTCCGTAGTTAGTGCTGCCCTAAAATGCCCACCACATGTCACTCTCTGCTATTCTCTCTCCTTCCCACTCGGTCACTCTGCCAGCTTCACCGTCGTCCCATTTTTTCAGCCTTGCATAGCTTTTTCTGTTTGGTTGGTGGTGGTGTGCCCCGGCCAGAGGACAGAGGTAAAAGTAGTACAGTAGCGTGCAGGACAGGAATAGAGAGCATGGGAGATGAACAGGTAGCAACCTCAAGAAAGTTTTTTACTGACTTGAAGAGTAACCTAGGGATCAAAGGCTTAGCTGGTAGTCTGGGCTCTAGGCTGGACAATAGGATCTGCAGCTTCACAGTAACACAGCTGGCTTACCGCCTATACAACAAGAGCAGTGTGAAGTTGTTCTCTATATGGAGCCATCTGTTTCTTTTGCAGTTATTATCTTGTCAGAGGCGAAGCACAAGCATCTCTTTTAACAAAGCTGTTTGTTATTAATGAAATTCCAATTATTGTGAGCTACTTCAATAGTTCATATGAGTCAGGCCCCAGCAGGGAATGAAATGATAGTTTGTAGAAGGGTTTTGAAATAGGTCATTGTTTTCTGGAAAAATTACACCAGGTTGCCTCATTCAAAGTGACTCTGCACAATAGAGTATATTGATTCATTTGTACACTTCAGTAGTAACTGCACAATACAGAAACAGGTTCAAAACAAAAATAAAACAATACAGTTTTTTAGCATCCAGGAATATAATGGACATTAATACATTAAGAATTGGCGTGGTTGAACAATTCACTAATTACAGACATGAATGATAATTAATGATGTCAGTGCTGGGACTGACATCTGAATGATCCCATTTTTTATCTTACAGTATCCAGGGAATGCTCCAGATCCTAGTGGCTATGTGTGTGCTGACGGGTTACTCAATCACGACAGCCAGCTTCGCCATCTATGAAGTCAACGAGCACCACAGCGGCTCCAAGAGGCTCCAGCACATCGCTGGCATCAGCGAGCCCTTCTACTGGGCTGTGAACTACTTTTATGACATGGTAACATCTTCTAATCACCTAACAGGAGAACATCTCACTAATCTGGATAAATGTAGTTGAACCCTTTCTGTGTCAATCATCAGTCATGCTCAATGAAAGCAAAAGCAAACATATGTATAATATATCAATGTCCAATGCTACATTTTAGATTGCAAAAAAAAAAATCTAAACTAATTGATAGCACAACTTCTTTTTACATTATTATGAATGCATGTATTCGTTATTTATATAAAACAAAATGTTTCAATTCAATAGCACGCCTTCATTTTGCTGCATCATATCCCATGTTTTTCCACAGGTCATGTATCTGATCCCTGTGACCTTGACTGTCGGTGTGATCGCAGCCTTTCAGATTGACGCATTCACAGATCGGCAAAATTTGGGTGCCGTCACACTGCTTCTGGTGCTCTTTGGGTGAGTAATTTTTGCCTCACAACATCATGTGGTGCAGTCTAATGATGTGTTTACAGGGATTTTAGGGGGTTGATTTACAAAGCTCACTGAAAAAAAAAAATCGATGTCAGTTTATGGCATTGTTTGTCCTTTGGCTTGTTTTGTTCGTGACATTGTTGACCGAAAGTAATTTGACTATGGAAAAGGTCGCATGAGGCTAACAAATCAACACCATTCAGAGACAAAGCCACTGTACTAAATATGTCAGTGTCTGTTTGCTTCATTGTTAAAGGAAAACTATGTTTTATTACAACTTCCACAAACTCTGGAGGTGCAAAGAAGTATTATTTTTTGAGCAGCTAATGACGAATACAATGTACGTGTATTACAGTGTATGATGTATGTATGCTTATGTAAGGAAAATATTTTTATTCAATATTATACTGCAGTGGGCTGCAACTTCAATTTTGGTTGAAAATGATGTTGGGTCTGTTTAGTTGTTTTTCGAGAAAATAGTGGGTTGTCTTTGCTGTAACCTCCAAAACCTTTAGCTACATTCAAACCCAAATCATCCAAGGTTTCTAAATGTTCAAAACAATGTCCACACATACACACTCGGTTACTTTGTGTTCCACCAGGTTAGATTTACAGCACTGAGCATAAGGAGGCTGCTGTTCTTCTCACGCAAACATAACTCAGTTATTCAGAATTTCTTGCAAGACAGATGGTGGTAGGACTGAAAACATGTTTGTCCTATTCAAGCCAAAGACGTTACAGCGAGGGGAGGGAGGGAAATCAGGAGGCAACAGGGCTTAAATAGCAATAATATGACTTGGCGTGAGAGAGACTAGCTAGCTACGGTCTCAAGATACCAAGGTTTTTAAAATCAACCAATGAGATTTAGATTTTTGGAAAGGTGTCAAACCAATGACATGCCGTGTTTCCCGCATCTGGATCACTGAGATTATTTACACCATTCACCAGCTGTAGCTGAAGCTTAGCCTCCTATGTTTCCTGTTGCTGTCGCAGGCCTCGTCCTGAGCCCCAGATCTTAGAAGGCCAAGTCAGCACTCTGCTTCTCATTTATCAGACAGATGTCTCCCTCCCAAGCAATGAATAATCACAGCGCTCCATCTGTCAGGCTGCACCCACCTGGTCTGGTCTGCAGCCTTCTTGGTTCTGTTCCTTGTCATGGCTTGGCACCCGCAGTCTGCCTACCCAGCACCTTTTTTTTTGGGCATGGCACGCAGATGCTTTGTCTCTGTCTGGCTCTATCTGTTTGTGTCTGTCTCTTTCTTTTCCCCCACCCTACTTTTGTTCTTTTTCATCTCTTTCTCCCTTCTTCACTTCCTCTCCGTCTCGCTGACCCAGACACCCCAATCAAATGAACAAGCAGATTACGTGAGACAAAAGAGAGAACAAAAAAAAAGGGAAAAGGATGTTGTGCCACCAGGGGAATAAGGGGAGAAGTAATTTATCTTTCTCTCTTTTGGCGTCATGACTGAATGTTTACCCTCCTCATGGTGTGGTATTTTTCCCTCTTCCCTTTTCAGTATTCTTTGGTGCCTATTTTCATCAGTCTCACAGCAGCTCTGTTTAGTCAGTTAAAGGCCTGACCACTCCAGTTAAAAAAATGCAAGGTCATGTCATTTTGGAAGATGAGGAGGACTGTGTAAGCTTTCTGTATTTGGAACCAACCCAGCCAGATAACAGCAAGGCTATTTTAAGGTGTTTGTGTGGAGTTATTTTTACTTGATGCTGTGTTTAAAGTGTCCTGTCATTGTCAATTCCTCAGGTTTGCTACCTTCCCCTGGATGTATCTGTTATCAGGCGTCTTCAAGGATGCAGAGATGGCCTTCATCACCTATGTGTGCATCAACCTCTTCATCAGTGTCAACACCATCATGTCCACCTCCATTCTATACTTCCTGGGTCAAATTTCAATGCGCAACCCTGAGGTCAGCATACACTAGATCTAGTTAAATGCACGCTTAAATGTATGACTGTTGAGTGTAATAATTAGTAATTGTTGAGTGAAACCCAGCTACTCCCTGTAGCTGCAGTGATATATAGAGTTGCAGAGGAGTGAGAAGGGCAAACATACCTCAAATATCCAGTGACAGGGAAGTGAAAATTACAAGTCAGGATGAGCTCTCAGGTTTTATATCCTCACTTCTCTCTCTCTCTCTATCCCTCACTTCTCAATCTCTTCTGTTCTGCCCATCCCTCCTGCAGGTCATCCAGGACATCTTCCAGAAGCTGAGCTACGCCTTCCTAATCTTCCCCCAGTTCAACTTCGGGAATGGGCTAATGCAGCTGGCCAGGATGAACATAGAGGTCCAGATCCTCAGTGGCTATGGCATCGATGCCTATAAGAACCCGTTCTCTCTAGATGCCCTGGGCTGGATGTTCATTGCCTCCTTCATCCAAGGCGTGGTCTTGTTCAGCCTGCGCCTCCTGCTCAACAAGTTCCTTATGCGCAAAGTCAGGTGAGGAAAGCAGTAGCCAGAGATAGTGTGGCCATGCCGTGAATGAGCGTGGTATGCGACCAGCCTTGTAATTGAATTGAGAATATTTTGTATGTACAGAATGTAGAACTGAGATACATTTCTCCTGAATATCACACCACAAAGTGCTTTCTTTACCTCCAAAAGTTGTTTTCTACTGAAAGACACAGTTCACTGCATTTTATAATCCTCTTGAAGCCCACAAAGGGAAGAAAAAAAATGCAGAAAATAGACAAATGAGTGTGATTGAATATGTGTCCCTTTTAAGTAACTAAAGAAAATAATAAAACAACAAAGATACATGTCCTAATGCCAAAACTATTGAGCTCCGAAGATTAGTTTCAGTCAATCACAGATTTAATGGGTTGTTTTCTGCATCTCTGCCAGTTCAACTCAACTTACCTGTAACACCTAATAGTAAGTATTCAAAGAATCCTTCTCCCTTTGCAGGCATCTGATTTGCGGCAGAAAGACAGTGCCCCAGGGGGCTTGCGAGGACAAGGATGAGGATGTGGCAGCTGAGCACCTACGGGTGTCCAGTGGAGCAGCCAGCTCAGACTTACTACAGGTCAACCAGCTCACTAAGGTCTATCAACACCTCAAGAAGAAGGTCCCTGCTGTTAAGAGGCTCTCTGTGGGCATCCCGGCAGGAGAGGTAAGCCTTTACCCATAGTAGAAATATGAATGACTAAACCAATCAGTAGGATAACAAAAGGGACATAATTAATGACTTTGATCAACCTCTTGTGAGATTATAGTATTATAGTACTGTAAAGTGGAGAAATGCTTCAGGATGACTAAACAATGTTTGCTTACAGTGCTTCGGTCTGCTGGGAGTGAACGGAGCAGGAAAAACTACCACCTTCAAGATGCTGACGGGAGATGTTAGCCCCACTGATGGCTCAGCACAGATCAGGGACTGGGATGGGTAAGCTGTTCATGAATGTATTTGTTCATCATCAAACACATACAATGCAACCTTTATTTGTTATATTGTGCTGTCTTACTGCTTGCCTTCTGTTTATACTTGTGGCACTGCATGCACATTTCCTAAATACATCAGGTTAGCATCTGTATACTTAAACTGTATTCCTGAAAACTGAAGATTATTTATGAGAATCACTACAGAGGAGATGACAGAAGAAAACCCATCACAGGACACTGCTTTGATTGAATTTTTGCAGGTGCCCAAGCTGCACAGTCTAATGAATCTGAGCTAGATTCAATTTGCATAACACAAATATCCACAAATGAGGGATGTTATTGCCTCGCATCAGCCAAAATTTAAACCAAAATGGTTTGGGATTTAGCAAGTAGCAGCTGTATCCCAGACTCTTCTATACAGGTATAAGCCCCCACTGTACTCATGAGTCTGGCTCCCTATTACAGCTCTGTTGTTGTTGAGCTGTGTGTTGGGTATTCCCAGCACAGCACACTACAGACAGCAGGGCCAACAGAACACCCTGCCCTACACCTACACCATGTGTGGTGGATGCCATTTGAGAGAATATGTCTTTCTTATATGTCCTTTTTTCCCCCAGGCGGTTGGTAGATATCATGGAGTGCCGAAACGAGGGAATTAACATCGGCTACTGTCCCCAGGTGGATGCACTGGACGATCTACTCACCGGAGAAGAGCACTTGTACTTCTACGGTCGCATACGAGGCATCTCAAAGAAGGAGTTAGATGGGGTAAGAAAGAGCTGCAGACTCTGTGCTGTTTTTTTAAAGCTCCGGTTAGTGACAACACCATCCACAAAATGACACGGAATCTGATATAAATTCAAAGGTGCACTCCCACTGCAAGACTAGTAACTGTCAGTGCTTCCATGCATACTGAATCAGAGTGCGTGTTAAGTGTTGAGTGATGTGCACTGAAAGCTGTACTATCTGAGGCAAAATGGAAAAGCTTTTGTTGTCAGCTCGTGCAATCCAAACTTCAGAATTAAGCTGATGCTGTGTGCTTCACTGCAGACAAATTTACATTTAAACGATACTTTGATGATGAGAGGATCTCATTTGACATGTCACTTTAGCCCCATTCTTCCCATTTATCTTTCTGAGAACTAATCAATCTTGCTTCTGTGGTGATTACGGAGTGTGTCTGTCTTTTGCTGCTGCTG
>NW_023340095.1:11077436-11086059 GCF_004916995.1 Morone saxatilis | reverse complement strand
TGAGAGGAACGGCGGAGCAACCAATCAACAAGACGATGTGATTTCTGATTTTTCGTCTTGATTTTTTTTGTTCAAAAAGAAACACAAAGGAAACAGCTCCGAGGTGTGGGAACATTTATAGAAAACATCAGGACAAATCTGAATTGTATGCAGAAAAACATCTATCTATGTTCGTCCCACTCTCTCTACACCATTTTACAGTTTAGGGTCCAAAAGCACAAAACATTGTCTCTGACAATCTTAGTCATGTTACAAACAGAAGTATGCACACAAAGACACACACGTACTCACACAGACAATGAAGCACAGAAATGGATCCGTCTGGCTCTAATCGCCACCGCTGCTGTTGTTACAGCTCCTCTTCTCTGGTCAGGATAGTGACAACAATGGTTATAATGGCCACTGCATCGGCTAATTCACAAAGTTGAGGTTATATATAGAGTCCCTCTTATGTTGTCTCCCACTGACAGTCCCCGAGCTGTGGATAATGAGACAAGCCTTAATGGGGTCATTTTGCATTGACATGGTTTTGTCAGGCTTAATGAGCTGTTACATCAAAGGTGATAGAAAGGGGCTTTTATGAGCGAACATAAAAAAACAACATGTTTTGATCTGAACCAGTCAGATATATGCTATGTTGCCAATGTTAATAATTGAAATTTGGCTGCTGATACGTTTTTTTAATCTAAAGTACGTTATGTCTTAAACTGTGTAATAACTAACCTGCTTAATAATCTGGATCAGTGAGCCCAGAATCATAGGGAAAAATCAACACTAAAGGCAAATCCTCTTACAGGGGAAAAGCAAAGAAAGCTATCTATTACATTGGCTTGCTTCATTGATTTGGTTTCCAAACTTGCCAACTGATGGGAAAAAGGCTAAAGCATACCGATGGGAAATCACCTCAAGCTATTTGAAAATTAAGTGGTATTTACAGCACACTATTTCATGTGATTAATAGGCAGCATAGATATTTTTAAGTGACTGAAATGGTTATGAGCCATTAAAGGGTTTTTCATTCCTGCTTTCAGGATAAACTGATATGGACCAAACAGATTATGCCCTGTCAGTTCCTGTTCTCTAAAGCTGCAGCCTCAGGACAGCATTGAGTTTAGAGGGAATAAAGTCACCAAGTGAAGACGTCATTGTTGTACAAACAAAATTAAATATGCATGGGAGAGGGACAGAAAGATACCTCAGTTTTTCGCAGTGTAGCTGTAGTGGACAGAATAGTAGGAGGCAATAACAGAAATGAATATCAAGCAGCCAATAAGATGTACCCTTTGCCCTCAGAAAAGCTTCGTGAAAATCCACCTTTCCCTGCTGTTATCAGGTCTTGAATTGTGTGTGGTTGGATATTGGACTTTCTCTCCAGAGAGAGGACCTTCATGAATGATGATAGATTAAAGGGATGGAAAATCAACTTCCTTGCAAAGGTCCAGTGTTGTTTAGATCTGCTGGATCCACAGATGGGGGTTGACTTTATGTGCCAGAAACTAGGCAACAGCATACTGGTCTATGAAAGTGTCTCATATCCCTTTATGGTCATAGAACCATGCATAGCAATCATTAAACCTACTGACTCCCTGTAGACTCCCAAGATCATTACATATCTCCTGCATTGATGAACAATTCGCAGCAGACACGGGTTGGAGGTTTGCCTTCTTTCACATATAAACCATGAAGAATCATGTCTTTGCATATTAGCCAAGTGATTTTAGTGCGTTTATGTTATGGAAATTATTTGTACTGTTTATCAACTTGCATGCTAAGCATCTAATAAGATGTTTAAAAATGTTTGTCCATGCAATAATGAATATTTTTTTTATTCCTGATATTGGTTCTATAATTTTAAAAGGTCAAACATACTGCTAATTGACATTTGGGTTAATGCCTCGTCTGTGTAGCCACCTTCTTGGTTAGATTAGTGCATTTAAAACTATAATCCTTCTTCATATGGTGTTTGTTACTTTGCTCGTCATGTATAATCCCCTGCATGCTACCTTCAAAGGTGGTGAAGTACCTGCTGAAGAAGCTGGAGCTGACCTACCATAGAAACATCACTACCGGTGGTTACAGTTGCGGCACCCGCAGGAAGCTCTCCACTGCGCTGGCTCTCATTGGACATCCACAGATCCTGCTCCTGGTGAGGACACACCTGTTCGCGCCGCTGTGGCTGCCCGTTTAATTGACTAACTGGCCACCAGACAGCAAATATTAAACTAACTATACACTACTGTTCCTCCTGAAAGAGTCTTTGAAGTAAAGTAGATATTGATCCCCTAGACTTGACAGATCTCATATAGTTAATTAGTCTGCTTTCTCGGGCTTACCCAAGGGTGGTCTTCCCTGTAACTTTTAACTTTGTTTCTGCCTTATGTCTCAATCAAATCCTTCCTTTTCTTCTTCTCTCTCCTTCCTTCTGTCTCTCCGTTTGTTTCATTTCCTCTGTGTCTTTTTAATTTCCCCATCCTCTCTTGAATTTTTCCTCTACCTCTTGTCTTTCTTGTTGTCTTTATTTCTTGCCTTTTCTATTTTTTGCTTTGTCTGTAACACCGAGCCTTCCCATCTCCCTTCCTATTTTGCAATTATGCATGAGTGTTTACTCTTTCTTGTTGCCCTTGTTTTTCCCTTTGCCCTCTGTATGCACTGCACTCTGTTTGCAACACACTGCCCTCCTCAATTAACTACTTGTTTTCCTTTGATCCCTCCTTTTGATTTCAACCGTCCTCGCCTTCTTTCACACCTGCTATCCTCTTCGCATTCCTCCTCTCTCCATAGGATGAGCCGAGCTCTGGCATGGACCCTCGCACCAAGCGCCACCTGTGGAAAATCATCTCTGAAGAAGTGAAAGGGAAATGTGCCGTGGTCCTCACCTCTCACAGGTTAGGATAGTAGCACATACACACACCTGCTGCAGTTTGTCTTTGGTTATCATATTGTATTACAGTTACAGTTAAGAGGTAAAGTGCGCCATATTAACTGTCGATAGCAAGTAGGATAAGTAATAACTGCTAATTACTGTATGTTCAAAGGGCGCTAGTTTGACCTTTTATCTTTCTCTCCTCGTCTGTGCATCTCAGCATGGAGGAGTGTGAGGCACTGTGCAGTCGCCTTGCTATCATGGTGAAAGGGCAGTTCCGTTGCCTGGGCTCCCTGCAGCACATTAAGAACAGGTTAGTGACCTCTGTTCATCCTCCAATCCAGCTATTACTGTTCTCCCCAACCCCCCGCCTCCACAGCCTCCTGTGTGTACACCACCTCATGGCCACCCCTCAGACATGTAATAACACTGCTTTGTTTGTAAAAATCTTCTTTTTGCAGGTTTGGCAGCGGGTTTACTGTGAAGATGTACTTGGCCGAGGCCTCTACTGACACAGAGGCAATCACTGGTTTCATGCAGCGCCGATTCCCCAGCACTTACCTCAAGGTGAGCTTTGCCGGCTACCTAAAGTAGTCAAGAGAGCTTGGTAGAGAAGAAAGAAAGAGATTAAGAATACATTGCAGTGGAGACAATGTAACAATTTAATGCCTGCTCACTTTCATACGTTTTGGAATTGTCCAATAATCCAGTATGTATGTATGATTGCTAAATGGTCTAGGGAGCATTCATTTATGATATTCAAATCCCAGCTATACCATATGTGTCCTCACACTGAATGATGTTCACAGTTTTAAAGCAGCATTAAATCGATCTTTTCTGACACTTTGGGGCTAGTGGAACAAGCTCATATTGCCGGCATACAAAGTTGTTAAGGCGAACGTGTTAGCAACAGTTGCCTATTTAGACATGCAGCAGAAGTGGAGCAACATTGGCATTCATTTTAATTCATGTTTTTGTCCACCTGACGAATATAAGTCCAATATTCACCCCTCCTTTTGCTCTGTTTTGTTCTTCATCTCCTGGGGGAAATCTCTGGCTCTTTAGAAATCGAAATTCTCCACCATGTTTACAAGCTAGTTGCTGTTTTTGTCTTTTAGTTGTTTGGCGGGTTGTGTACATTAGGTCAGGGTTTTTTTGTTAGCTGCAGCTAGAAATGTGGTTGAGGGCTGTGAGAGTGGACCAAAACAGCAAAGTTGTGGGCCATAAAACCAACATAATGAGCTGAAAGGCGTTACAAAATAAAAACTCTATAGAGCCCAGTGGAACTGCAGCATAGGGTTATCATTTTCTGTATATTTGTCACCCATTTCACATGACACATATTCATTTGATCCATTGCTAAAATGTCAGTTTGTGCAGCTTTAAAGAATCCATATAAAATGATCTATGTGTTATTGACTTTAATACCTCACTACCTGTGTGGGTGTCTTCTTCAAAAAATCTAAATTCTCTCACTTTGTTAACTAAGAATAGAAAGCAATTCATTATATAACCAGTTGTGTTCAAGGTATTAATGTTCCCCATCCCAGAAATTCAGTTAGTGTCAATATATATTTATATATATGTATATACATATACATACTGTATATAGAATAGGGTATAGTATACTGTATATAGACTAACAATTTCAATTTCAATTTTATTTGTAAGTGCCAATTCATAACACAAGTTATCCCAGGAAACTTTTCAAATAGAGCAGGTCTAGACTGCACTCCTTATAAAATTAATTACTGAGACTCAACAGTTCCCAGAAAACAAACAAAGACAAAGACTGTAGATCTCCCTCTCAGGAAATAATTTTGTATTTTTATTTATTTATTATTGCAAGATTGAGCAATCTGGGAAATGTATTTTGTTGATATGTGTGATGTTGTTTTCTCAGTTTGGTAAAAACAGATTTTCACTGTATTTTACTGAATTAGAGAGTATATTTCACAACATTTAACCCTCTGCCTATGCATTCTTTCCCAATACACAGGACCAGCACTCCACTATGGTGGAGTACCACGTACCAGTTGCTCCAGGAGGGGTGGCTGACATCTTTGACCAGCTGGAGTCCAACAAGAATGCTCTGCAGATCAAACACTTCTCTGTGAGCCAGACCACACTGGATGAGGTGAGAAAAAGAGACAAGACATAAACAGAGAAAGAGGGAGAACTAGTGTGAGGTTTTGTAGGGGTGGGTAGATGGCAGCGAGGGACAGAAAAAAGGGACAAGAGATGAGAGAAGAGGAGTGAGGGTGGGAGGGGAAGCAGGGACAGAAGAAAGCTGAGTGGGAGTGAAAGAGTGAGTTGAGAAAGTTTAAAAGAGGCAGAGGGAAACTGACAGAGGGTACGCCTGAGGGAAAATAAATGGAATATGAGTTAGGGAGAGCTTTATATGCAGCCAATGCTGATATTCTTCAACCACTCTGCCCTTCTGGGGCTCTGGGATTGGAAGATACCATAGACAGACTAAAAAGAGGGGGATTGGGGAGGGAAACTGACCAGCAGATTAATTTAAATTAATGGAGTTAAGAGAAAAATAATTGTCTTTTATATTGGCATTTGCCTGGCACTTAAATTATTACTGAACCTTCACAGGTCTTCATCAACTTTGCCATGGGAAAGATTGGCATGGAAACCATGCCAAGACTAATTCACAGCGAGGATGAAAGTGATGGCCTGGGCTCCATTAAAGCAGTTGATACATAGAGCTGACTGCCATCTTTTCTTTGCCATTTTGTCCACTGTGAAATGAAACACTGTTTCAAGTAAATCTGCCTTTAATCTGCCCTTTATGTAAAAAGTAAGAGTTTAAACCATTTGTGTTTTAGAAATACTGATTATTTCATGAAAATGTCATCATATGAAGGGTAATTTATGTCTATACTTAATAAATTAAACTATTAATGAAGAGCAGAAAAACACATGCACTTTTGCATACATGCACAGAAGTCTTATGTTTATTGACCTTTTTCCTATCTTACAAGTCTTTCTTTAATTCTACAGATCTAATTATTTATGAAGGATGACATTAAATCATACACTATTCATTTCTTTCTCTGGTGGGGCTTTCTCTGTTCACTATTAGATTATTGCACCATAGTCAAAAACACTGTTTCCTATTTAGAATCAATTTGATTTCAACTTAATATTGACAAAACCTGATTTTACCTTATCTTAAAGAACTTATGCACTAAATATACAACATGCCTAAAAAGGTCATTTTAATTGAAGGTAGATGCTATTGTGCCTACTGGATGAAATTTGACAAAAGAAAATATTCACACAGAAGAATATCCTCAATAGGCAATTTTTCCTTTCTTATTAACACTTCCTATAAGGGCATACCTGACTTCTAGAATGAATGTACTGAATATTTAATGGACTCTTGCCTGCTCATGGGACTGTGTATCAAGCCTAATTTTTATTATTCTAATAAAGCTATTTTTCAAATGCAACCGCTGTTCATATGCCTATTAGCCTACATGCTTTTATTGTGTTTGAGCGTCGGATAACATTCAAAGATCTTTTATTGTGCTGCTATGGTTGACGTAGACCACTAAAAATCCAGCTGATTTCTTATGACATCATGCCTGATGTTATTTTCTTAAAAGTCATTGAAGAAGAGAACAAAGTCAGGTAATCACACAAACATGTAAGATGAAGACAGTCAAGGGGATATAGCGATAGGTCACAGCTAAAATAAAAATGATTTTGAAGAAGAAAATGTGAACATATTTATTGAGAAGTATTGCTATTGACATAAGCTGCCTAGATGACTCAAACATAATATTTCTTCTGTGTATATATGAGTTCAATATTGCATTAGACCTGGAAGGGGATACATACATTTTGTTTATGCATTTTTGATTCAATCTAATTTAGGCACATAAATACATATTTATTTATAGTATGCCTTGGGTAGTGCATTAAACTATTGTTGACTTATTTATCAGGCCAGCTATTCTATAGAAATAAACTGCAGCAAACATCAGTGTCAATATGAATAATTGTGTCCAGTATATGCCAAATGGCCCCCAAAGAAGTTGAAGAAATGGAGCTTAAGAACTGAAGAGATGCTAAAAAATAGAAACAATATACATTGTAATCTTCTGCTGTTCGAAATTAAAATAATATTCCGACATCTTTAATGTCACAAACTGTATATTTACACACATATGTATATATAATATATCTTATTCCATATTTGGGGGTTGGGCCGGAACTTACGTCATCGCCGTTGTTACGGCAACCAACACAAGTTACTTCCGCAAATCTTTGGCGGGAGATGCAAGTAACCAGGAAGGAAGTTCGGCTTGTTTTGCAGTCTTCATTCATAAGCGAGAAGGAAACAAATAACACTTCTTCTAAGAATGGACGACAATGTCCTCGCAGGGACAAAGGACTGGAGGAAGACGAAGGAGGCGGTTGCGAACTTTCGACGACTGCTACTTTGCTCGAAATGGTAAGTTAATGTTACTGTTACTGAGGTGAGCTAACGTTAGGACAGTCCTTTGTTGTGTAACGTTAATAAAATACACTGCAGCTACAGTCAGCACCATGTAACGATACACGTCTGTGTGTTCAATCCAGCTGGGTTTATTTCTAATGCTAACAGACAGACAGTAAAACCTGTTCGCAATAACTGAACAGGATTAGTTACACTGGTCAGAATATGACTATAACTTTATATAATCAATTCAGCTTAACAGTAACTAACACTACTAACTCAAGTTAGCTCAAATGAAAATTTTGAATAACTTTGCCAGCAAACATAAGCAATTTTGCAGAAGTCGCTGATTATTGTAGAATAAATAAATTATCATCAGGATCGTTACAGTTCGTTAACCTGTGCTGCGGTGTGCCTGTACTGTGTTCAACTTATCTCAAATCAAGTGTAGTAGGGCTTTGCTGAAACCCCATTTATATGTGTGCCAGGGTAAACAAATAAACAAGTGTGCAACAATAACAGAGGAGCACAGTGCAGACAGGAGCACGACATTATAAAAGACACAACACAATATGGGAAGCGAGATAATACATCACAGATAAATAGAACAATATGGTTTGGGCTCAATAAAAACACACAACACATGGCGGTACACACTACACACAGCAGCTGGGCTGGCCCGAGGATGGACAAGCTGGCATGTTGTGCAAAAGCTTTACAGAAAGGACACTTTAAATCTGATTGTGGTTGTCATTCACAATTTATGCATTTCCAGTACTGTTCAGGGACCCCCAGTCTGCAGAAATATTCAAATACACTTTGACCAAATGCAAAAAAATGCATAGTTTTTGCCCCAAACTGCATGGGATTGGCATAAAGTGGGGATGTCTAAAAAAAGAGGAGACTTGTGGGTACCCATAGAACCCATTTTCATTCAGATATCTTGAGTTCAGAGGTCAAGGGATCCCTCTAAAAATGACCATGTCAGTTTTTCTATCGCCAAGATTTAGCCTAACTTTGGAGCTTTATTTAGCGTCCTTTTTGACATGCTAGCACAATTGTTTGGTACCAGTGGATGTATTAGGTCATCTAGTTTCCCCCCCGGACTAAGTAGAGAGAGTGAAGAGTCTTTAATTTAAAATAAATGGTAAATTTAGGGTTTCCACTATCCAGTGCAATTACCCAATCAGACTATAGTACAGCTACTCAGGACGATCTCTATAGTGGGAAGAAAACATTCCCATCAGCATCAGCTTTACTCACTTAAAGTCTACATATCTTAGTCTGGCAAACTGGACTGAATT
>NW_023340095.1:11073478-11077336 GCF_004916995.1 Morone saxatilis | reverse complement strand
GGGGGAGGAGAGGGAGGAGAGGGAGAGGGAGAGAGGGGGAGCACAGAGCACAGAGCCAGTTACACCAGGGTACGATTAGGTGGACACATGGAAAGAGTCAGGTTGGGGATTTTGCTAGGACACCAGGAATGTCCTACTCTTTGCGATACCATGGGATCTTTAATGACCAGTGAGTCAGGAGCTTGGTTTAAATTCTCATCCGAAGGACAGCATCTCATACAGCACAGGTTTAACCCTTAAACCCTTAGTTAGGTCAGGAAAAACAGAATTTGTTTCTTATGTGCCAGAAAGTGGCCTTCGTATGGCTAATTTTCAATCTTAAAACTTCACTTTTGTGTCTGGAGGGTGAACAACAGGTGAACAAATGTTCAGTGTGGTGGAAGTGATCTTTCCTGTTCTGATTGCACTGACCATTTTAAATGTTCTGTTTTTTTTTCCCAGCTCAAATTTAATGAAGGAACCCGTGTGTCTAGGAATGTGCGAGCATATGCTGTGCAGGTAATGTACCCTCAGCTAAATGTCTCTTATTCTGACATGCTCACTAACAATTGTTGGACATTTTTATTTGTCAAACACAGGTGCAACTAATAATGTTAATGGCTCCACTCCACCCAGGTGTTCTACTAGCAGGACTCTGGTATTGTGCTCGCTGGTTCACTAAACCATGTGAAGTGATCATCACTTTCTATTTAACACCTTTCCTGCTACTAAAAATCAAAACGTCCACAGTGAGCTCTTTTTCTTCCCCCTCTCAGGCTAGAGGAGAGGCTTAATTATATTAGGATTAACATATTAATATTAGTAATACTAATCAATTATTGTTATATAATATATATGACAGCACTATTGTTACAGGTATTTCATTAATGTAAGGGATTTGAAAAATAAAGTCATTCTACAGCTCACTTTTTCAGAAATGATGGAATATTATGTAGTTTTTTTTTCCGTCATGGGGATTATTTCTTTGTGCAGATGAAATACTGCATATGTGTGAAAATTGCATGGTTTCTTGGCAATGCATGGTGTTGAAAGCCTTTAAGTCAATTAACGTCCCTATAGACATGAACTATAGTCTCAATTTAGTCCTTCCCTTCATGACTGAACGGTCTTAAAAGGTATATCAACAAGCTCATTGTATTTCTTCTTACTGAACTGTGAAGTGGACTCCTAATCCAAGATGTGTTTATTGCTTAGGTCCTGTGCTGGCCACCGAGCAGGAGATGGCTGTGTGGTGTGTCACAGTCCTGCATGGGTGAAGGACATCCAAATCAACAGGCAGCTCAGCAGCATCATACAGCTCTTCTCCGGTTTGGAGTCCCTGCTCAGTCCCACAGAACAGCCAGGTAACCATCAGCTTAAAAGCATAATTAACAAGTTATCTTCTCAAATCCATGTGTCTTATTCATTATCTCATCTGCCCACACCCCCGTTTATCAATTGTTGGATGAAACATTAAACATTTCTCTCCGCCAATCTAATCTCTGAATGACAGTATTAGTGCCTTGTTCCTGTGGTTTATTATCTTCATCGCCCATCCAGCATCCTGGTAATGACAGTAATTATGCAACGCAATTAACCACGGTAGTGTTTAGTTTGCGAGTAGATCTCGGCTTTGACAAAGAACGACAGGGCAACTTTCTAAGCTGTAGTTAAAATGAGAACAAGTCTGCAGGTTGTTGTGGTGTCGGAATTTACACAGAAATACATAAGGGTTTAAGAAGCTGATTGGGTGCTTCTCTCCTTTTCACAAAAGTCAGTATTATTGATTGGCATGCATAATTTTAAAGTTTGGTCTTATTGGCTTTTCATCTGTTCAGGTAGTGTGTTAGAAAGCATTAAAGAGCCTTTTTGACAGCAATTCACATTGAAAAATTGTAGTACACGCAACAGGGTAACTTTTTATTTTGTTGAACTTTGATTTTCGTTTTGTTTTGTCATACCTCATTGCAGACTCGTCTCTAGCCAGCATTCAAACGCAGCCTGAGAGCCCTGTCTTAAAACACAAGAAAAACTTCAAGATCTGGTTCAGCCCCCGCAGCCGCAAGGTACGCTGCACGGTGGAGAAGCCTTCAGAGGTCACCGTGCCGGAGAACAGGTCTTCTGGAGAAACAGCTGCAGCACAGCTGGACACCATCCCTGCTCAACGTCAGGACCTGTCAGTTTTCAATTTCACCTCCTCCTCCCAAGACTCTGGCTCCTCTTCCTCTCAGAAATGCAAAAATGAAAACAGAAACTGTAAGAAAAGGTCAACGAAGAAAAATGCTCCCAGCAAGAAGGTGCAAGGGGCCATTAGGAAAACACAGAAACAGACCAAGCAGAAGGTAAAGAAAAACAGGCTGGAGGCCATAAACCAGCAATGGAGGATCACGGAGGAGGTAGATGACTTGAAGGAAAAGGAGCAGCCCTGTGCCGAATTGGCAAGGAGGTCCAGTAAGAGGGTTTCCTTCTTAAGTCCTGTTGTCATGGCTGACGAGGTGCAGCCTGAAGTTACACAAGGGAGTGGTAATGAACTCAGCCCTGGCATGAACACCATGAGGGAGAGTCTCTCAGGAGGCACTGTACTGAATGACCCAACCCAGCCTGTTCACAGCACGTCAGACAGTGTCGTGCGGCATGACAAACTGTTCGCAAATGACCCCACCACAGCTGACAATCTGGAAAAACAGGACAAAGCTTCCCCTTCCCCAAAGCATTCCTCAAAAAGATCCAGAGCGGAGGAGAAAGTCGCCACATTGGAGAGCACCCCAAAAAGGCCCAGGACTTCCCCAGGCAGGAGGAGAAAATCACAGATGTCCCCAGCTGTCCTTAACCCTCCATCATCAGCTAGCCCCAGGTGTGACAAGAGCATCAAAAAGTCAAGAGAGGAGAAAGGAGACAGCCCCTCTGTCCTAGCCACTGTTGGTAGAAAATCTCCCTGTACTCGCGGTGCATCTGTTGGACGGCCCACCTCAGGGAGCCCTGCAGTTATGAAGAGAAACCACAAGGGAGAGACCCTGCTGCATCTAGCTGCTATAAAGGTCCATAGATTCCTAATCCATTTTCTGTTGCGTTCCCTTTGCACGACACCCTTGATAAATTGGGTATTTAAGTTATAAGCGTAAGACTAAATTTGTTAAATTTACTTATAAAAGATCAAATTATGTCGTCCCTAAAATTGCTGCTCCGTCTTTTATTATTCAAAAAAAGGCCAAACAAAATTCTAAAGATATGCCAGTTAAAATCAGATTTTGCAGGGTGCGAGCTTTGGACCTTTATTTTTATTATCTTTTTAGTTTCTTTCAAAATGCACCAAAGATAATTCTTCTGGTTTAAATGTCTTCTCTTCGTGTGGGTTTTTTTCCCCCTCAGTTGAACATATTAGTCTTCAGATGATCAGACCGTTATGTTCCGGTCTGTTGAGAATAAACTGTCTTGCAGTAATCCTTGTAAACATAGCAGTAATCCCCCTCTGGATCCCAGACAAGGTAATCAATGGCCCATTGTGGAGTGTGATTGATCAACACCGGGGCTTTGGTACACTGGGATCAGTTGCCGTGTTTGAAGGGTTGCATTTACAGGTTTGTTGTTCTCTCTGGTTCCTGCAGGGAGATGTAGAGGCTGTCAAGGAACTGCTGGACCAGGGGGCTGATCCTAACCTGAAGGATAATGCTGGGTGGACCCCTCTGGTAAGACTAATACACCAAGTGATACGTGTAAAAACTTTATTTGTTGTTTGGAAAAACTGACAGAATGTCTCATCAACAAAACGGTTATTTTTTGGTTTGTCAGATGTTCGTTCACTGTAGTTTTTCTGCTCTGGCCAGCTCTTATTAACTGTAGTGTAATTTCCAGTAAACCAACATGTGCAGTCATTGTGCA
>NW_023340095.1:11072503-11073453 GCF_004916995.1 Morone saxatilis | reverse complement strand
TGTTGTTCATGAATCAAAACACACAACATGGACCGTTTCTTTTGGATACAAATATACACAATACATATCAACACTATAGCAAATGAAAGAGGAGGACCCATGTGAACAAAATCGTTAAGTCCAAGACAACACATAACAAAAACATATCACATATGAACACTGCAACAGAAGTTTAAAAAAAAAAAAAAGAAACCTCCACACAAAGTCTGGAAAAGGAGAAAAAAATGATCATAAGACCACACTTACAACAAAAAATACTGAGATCTAAGAGGAAAACATAGAAACCTACAAGAAGCGCAGAGTGAGCTTGAGTCAGAAATAAAGAAAGGTAGCAGAAGATCTGACAACTAAATGCATAATATGGCAAAACAAAGAATTTACAGCACCAGGCAAACATGGTCAACAACGAACAAATGCCAGAATATATATACATGTAAAAACCCAGAGAGGAGGCATTAGGAAGACATATAACCACCAACCCACAAACACAACGTAATAAATAAAAAAACAACAACATGACATCCGAGATAAGCAGAAATATTAACCACCTGTTACCACACTAACCGTGTGTCCACCGCATGGCGACCAGCGTACACGAAGCCGACCACAAAAAAAAAACGACAATCAAAGCGCACCACATTTTTTGATATGTTGCTACTCAATTTTTCGGCGCACAACACACCATCATCTGAGTGGTTGACTGAGCCTCAATCAGTGTAGACACGGCGTGAACTCCTTCACCGGCCGCTCAACTAAGCAAGCCAGCTGCTGTCGGCGGGCATGATGAAGAATGTCTTGAGGGCGTTAGTTTTCCTGTCTAGAATAGTTCTTTTGTTACATTTTTTCGCATCTTACTCCCTGTTTCTGCCATGTGAACTGTTGTTTGTCCCGTTTCTTATTGCATTAAGCCTATCTTGAACTGCAACCGAAGTTTAAAAAAAAAAAAAAAA
>NW_023340095.1:11061323-11072403 GCF_004916995.1 Morone saxatilis | reverse complement strand
TTTTGACTGCAAACATGGTAGAGTGTACAGTTATTGGATGTAAACCGGGCCCTGGAGCTTCCACCACCTACTACGTAATAATAATCTGACATCGTAGCAGATATTACATGTTACACAACCACTAACGGTGTGTCAACCACTGACAGTAACAAGCTGACAAAAAAAAAAAAGACAATAAAGGACTACATTTTTGATATGTCTGCTAGTCACCAATTTTTGCGCACAACAGACTCATCATCTGAGTCTGGGTCTGACTGAGGCTCAATCATGTAGACACTGGCTGAATCTCTTTCACCGGTCAACCTAGCAAGCAGCTGCTGGTCGGCGGGGCATGGATGAAGAATTTGTCATTGAGGGCTAAAGAGTAGATGTTATTATGTTACAACCCCTCTTCCGATTATTTTTATCTTTTTACGTGGGGAAACCTACATGCTTACATACTTTGAAATGTACTTTCCATGTTATTGTGGAGCATAGCCACACTTTACGTTGACTGTATTATCAGGTGAAGTGTAAGTATGTCATCCCAGAAATCAAAGCTTCTTCTAATCCTGAGAGAATCCATTACTGTACGTGCAACCATTTTTTTTATGCATGCCACCTTCCCCCAAAATATGTATGTCTTTTTGCAGCTGCCTGCATATGCCAAGAGCTAGCAAATCCTTCAGTGCTGCCTGAGCCATTTTTCCCTTTGAGAATAAGCAGGAGAGTGTTTTCCGCTATCTTATTGCAACACTTCACGCGTCTACTTGCTGTCAAGATGCTCCACTCCAACTTGAGTTTTTGATTTGAGTTTTGGCAGTTTGCAGCTGATCTCAAATTGCTACCAATAAGCTTTGAGCATGACATATTCATATTTGACAGACTTGTACGTATCTAAGAAGGAAATGAGCCATCTAGACCTCCCTGATGTGTATTTTTTTTTCAGTCCTGCACTTTCATCACCTGATGGGTCTATTGCTCAGCTAATGTAGGGTTACAAACTTTAAAGAACATTTGCCTGTGCTCACAGCGTTTGTCAAGCCTAAATTTGATCGAACAAACAAAGGTCTTTACAAATCTGTGTACTATTGTTTCTCATTGTAAGCAAAATAAACATTTATCTGCTACAGGTGATTAATGAAAATTGAGAGTATCTGAGCATTACATCTTAATTTGTATTGGTAGGATATAGGGAGAGGCACGTTTTAATGTAATAACAAATACAGTTGCAATACTTCTTAATAATTGCTTATTCATGTTGCGGTTGATAGAATAACTCCACAGCACCTTGGTAAGTAAATGTGTTATATACTGTATAGTAGCATGCTGTTTCCTGCTTAGACTACCAATAAACTGGAACACAAACTGGCTTCTCAATAAAAGATATTTTGCAGTTGCTGCAATGGATCTTAATCTCGTTCCCACATAAAAAGCCCTCACACTGGACTTTAATTTGATCAAATTACTTCAGGTTCAAATTGAAAACATAACCTTTAAAAAAAACTTACTTTTATTAAGCTATATTTCTCATTAATGTTATTTTTTGGAAAAGCAGCTCAGGATGATATTTAGGTTTTCTCCTCAGAAGATTTTTCTCAGTATCAGTTTAATTCTACAAAACTAATGAACTGTGATTAAGCTGTGATTGGCAGTTGTGAAGTTATCTGAGTACCTCATGTTTTCTAAATACCCCAAGGAAGAACTAAACACTGAAATCTAAAACATCCCCATAAAAAGATTCAAATTTATTTGAACTCTTTGAAGCACCTACCTCACCTAAAATATAATCAACTGGGAAAGAAAGATAAATATTGCAGTGATTGAAAAATGAATGAGAATTTAGAATGTATACCAAGAAAAACCGGATGAAAGCTGAACTGGATGACTTCTGAGAATAACTCCTTTTTTGTTCCAGCATGAAGCATGTAACCTGGGTCACCTGGCGGTTGTGGAGGTGTTGGTCTCAAGAGGAGCCCTGTTGAATACGCCTGGCTATGAAAATGACTCTCCACTCCATGATGCTGTGAGGAACGGTCACCAAGCCATTGTCAAACTGCTGCTGCAGCTTGGAGCCTCGCAGAACGTACTGTAAGTGTTTTTATTGTATGCTTAGAGTTTATTGATTGTACAGGTGAGATGCTGCCATAACGCTGTAGGCCTATTTTAAGTGTGTAACGACAATTTTATGCTGTATACAACACTGCAGAAAGAGTGTGGCTTTTTTAAAGGGTTCCTCCATCTCAGACAGATCACATGATTTTCCACCACAAGATCAGGGTCATCCATGTATTCATGTTATGTTGGTCTCTCTGTGAAAAAGGGCTGCTGCAGGACAAGCGATTATCTTCACAGGTGCCATGTTTTGCTCGGCACTGGCATTGTGTGAAAATCTTCAAGTGCTGACCAGAAAGTCTGACCTTAGAGCAAGATTTTCCAATAGATATGTTTGACAAAATAAACTTTTAGCCTGGTACTTTGTGTTCTGTGAAATGTAAATTCATTTTAAAAACATTACTTATCGTTTACTTACAAGATGCAGGAGCCTCCAGTCAAATGAAAACGCAGCTGTGAACTGGTGCCGGACGAAGACCTGATGTATTAACTAATACTGCATCTACTCCTACATGTTAAAATTGTGATGATTTGTGAGCAATCGGATGCATATTTATGAAAAATATGATGAGCAAGTTTTAATTTGTTAGGTCCTTTGAATGTTTTTGCACGCTTTTTATGTATGTAAATAAATGAGCTGGTTGAAATATAACAAGTCAAAATTGAGTCAGAAACTGAATATTTTAAGTAAGTTAATATTAAAAACAGAGCTATTGTATTTCATTGCATTACATCATAGAGGTGCTTCTGTTATTCTGGACCAGTGCTTGTTTTCTATGTCTTAGATAAATCGTCATGTGCCTGTCGTCTACTAGTTATTGTACCAGGCATTCAGTTCTTTATTATCAGGCGTGGGTTAGTGCAGTACATAGTGGGTAGATAGAAAATCAACTGAGGCTGATTAGTTGTTGGTCAATCACTGCATGCTGTATCAGCATTTCTGGCCTGTGGAGGCAGGGTTGATGCATAGCACAATGTCCATAATGAGGGAGAGGATGCTGGTTAATCATCATGATCAATAAAGTAGTTAACCAGGGCCAGTGTGCTGATCAGTTAGCGCTCTCCTTGGGATCATTTTACACCAATCATTTTCTGTCTTCTCCCTCCTTCATTGTATTTATCTGATTGCTTTCAATAGGTCTCCATCGCCAGGTCTTACATTTTCTCCTCTTTGCTTTGTTACTAAAAGATGCAGCGGTTGGGACTGTCTGTCAGAGCGCTGCAAGATGAATGTAATCCTTGCCCCAGCCTCCTCACTTACCACAAACACACACGCATATACTTTACACAAGAGGCCAACCAAGACATCTGCCAATGTAATCCCTAATGGAGTGATTGGCACACAGCTCAGGGTTCAGAAATGTGCTCTAAATCAGTGAGTCAACTTTCTGTCCGGCTCAAGTATTTGACTTGCTGGGCAGGTTATTAGAAAATACTGAGGAAACTCTTAAAACAGGCAAATTCTCAGCCATTCCCTGTTATCTCAAAAACAACAGGTTTAAGCATTTTCTAAGAAGCTACACAGCATGCACAGCAGGGCTCCTGACTATAAGTCTCCGTCCTGTAAGCATAAATATCTACCAGTGCAGCACATTTGGACAGCCAGGATGAGGCTGGCAAGGTGTTAGCTGGTAGCGTATGTTATGTTTACAAATTTAAACTTAAAACAGACGTAGTGTTTTGCATATTTTAAAAATATACTACAAACGATGTTACTGCCTGTTATTTTCCTGATAGGTTTCTAGATGGTAACTGTTCGTGTCATGCAATGTCAGTATGAAAATGAATTTGTGTTAATGAGTAAACAAAACGTATGTGAATCGGCCCAGTCCTAATGACCTCCCCAAGCCTGAAGCACTGAATCCATACAGACCTTAATTAACATCACCTTTGTGCCTCGTCACTTCTAATGCAGTGGATGGGTATAATTACTACATACAAAGTAAAACTGCGAACTTCCACATGTTAGCGGTATGACTACATACAATACTGAATACAGCAATGACATTTAAAATGGACGGAACCCTTTGATCCAGACATTACATGAGATATTTTTATATATATATATTGTTGAATTTGATTTGCATGGCTTACCTTCAGTAAGATGAGACAGTGTTTTCGCCTTCCACTGGATGGATGCCATTTTCTTATTTCTTCTTTCTTCTAATCTTTGAAATGTACTCGGTGTACTCCCTCTCAGTGTGGAAACTTTCATCCTGTTGTCAGAAAAAGTGCACAATTCCAATTTTTGGCTCTTATCCACTGAATTACACAGATTTCTCCCCCCACTCAAATGACAAGGTTTTTTGTTACAGTTTTTTTTTAAGAGCTATTTTTAGGAGCATGAAGCAAAGTGTGATTTATGTGGTTTGGCGTCAGAGAGCGTCATCTGCATAACAATTACAGGACAATACTCAGTAAGTCTATAGATTTAAATGGAGGCCTTGGGTGAGTCATGTACTGTGTCATCAACTATAAGCTGCAACGCCCAAGCTGATCCAGCCATCAGGAGAAACTGAGACTGGATTATTTAAGAAGGAAATGTAGCTAATGAACCTTTTGATTAAAAATGCATTGAGGCCTCGCCCACTGCCTCATCAGTTGCTTGCCACGTGTGTCTATCATTAGATTTATGGCTCCTTTTAAGACATACTGCTGAGCTGACATAGTTCAAAAGCTCTGTCAGCTGTGGTTTGAATTTTGAATTTACCTCAGAATCGTAGCGCACAGTACTCTATTCTATTCTATTCTTTAAGGACAAGTACATTTGAGACAGAAATATACCTGTAGATAATTGACTGTAGATTAAGTTAAACATATGTGTTTGAACCAGGTACAGTAGCAGTTCTTAAAGGTATGTATCAGTCAATAATAGGCTATAATTAATTATCATTATCATTATTGTTATCGGTACTGTTACTGTTATATTATGTTGGCGAGGAGGGGATGTTCTGTAGAAAGGCTATGGATGGTGTTCGGTCTGAACTGAACTATGTACTTGTGTTCAGCTTGAAGGTGATATTTGTATCTCCTCCTCCCGGTTAGAGTAAGATTCATGGTTACCGTGGTTATCCTCTAGAACCACCACCGCCTTCCTCCCACTTGTGTACTAAAGCAGAGGCTTGTAGGAGAGTGTTTGTGACTTTACCTCCCGCACAACTTTCCACGCTTTATTATTTTTCCTTCAGATATTCGTCTCACGTGCAGCTGCAAAACCAGCGTGTGTGTGTGTGTGTGTGTGTGTGTGTGTGTATGCGCATATGTATGAGTGTTAGGGACATTTTATGTTTGTTTGTATTTGTGTGTGTATGGAGTTGGGGGTATGAATCCAAATGAAATATTTTATGGACCAGTGGACCTATTAATTGTCCCCCAGGTGTTATCTTTGCTGACGCCTAATCTTTTAGAGACGACCTGCTGGGCTTGGTTCTTCTCTGCGTCTCCTCTCCTCCTCCTTGTACTTTTCTTCATTCTTTTCTCCTCTTCCTCTTTCCTCAAGGTGACCTCAGTCTTGCTTCACGGAGCTCTCTTAAAGTTAAACATACGTACTTTAAAGGTGTTTCTTAAATATAACTATTACAACCAGGGGAAGTCGGCAGTTTCATCTTTTCAAGATGTGGAAAATGCTGCTTTTGTGATGACCTTTAAACATACTGTGTATTAGAGTAGCGTGTATTGCAGTTAAATACCTATACTGTCCCTTAAAAGTAATGTGCTCCTCTCACCAGATAAATGTAGGGAATTGAGAAAGCTTACACGCTTAAAAGTCAGCACTTTTCAGTAATGTTACGCAGCTATGAGAATTTCTTAATTTTTGCATGCAGTGAGTCTAGTGTGTTTTAAAGGGACATGGAATGAAGTAGAGCACAGATTTCAGCTCACCCTCATATCAAACAATTATGCTCCAACAAGTGAATGACACACATGGATGCACAGTTTCACAGAACAAGCAGGGTGTGACATGGACAAATTGTTTTTCTCAGAGCTCTGGACTGGCAAATATTGATTTTTTTTTTTTTTGTGTGTGTGTGTCTGTGTACTGCTTGGCCAGTGAACAAAACAACCTCAAATGTGCATGCATTGTGATGAAATGATATGACAGAATGATTATCTTGTTGGACTTATCACAAAGTAACTTCAGTTCTGTGTCAGTGTCTTTGAAAGCTTTGTCACATAGGCCGGTCAGGACAGCAGCAGGTTGTTACAAAAATATATGGATAACTAGTGGAATTTGAAAAATGTAAGTCTCTTGCAAGTTGCTAGGAGACTAGGGCTGTGTCTTGGCAAGAATCTGGCTATAGGATATATTATATATATGTATCATGATACAGGGATTACAATGATGTATATTGTGATAGTGTGAAATGTAATTTTAAGAAAACTATCATAGTATAAAGAACACACCACCATATTCATAAAATCTGAGTTTAAAAAATGTTATGCAACCAAAACAGTGGGATCTGTGTTTGTATTTATCATAGTACCTGTAACATCCAACATAATAGCCCTCAGTTTACGCTTACAACACTGCTATGTAGCGTTTGGGAATTTAATAGATTTTTTTGAGTACAGATATCTCAAAACTAAATATTGCAATACAATAGTTTCAAACAATTTCCTACACCTCTAAAGGACAAACAATAGGATATAATTTGAAAAGGGAGAATTGCTTAAGTGGTCCCCGGCCAGAACCGTGTACTTTGGCAGATTGTGATGTGAAAGGCAACATTTTTTTGAAAACATGGTTTTCTGTAAAGTACAAAAAGGATCATTGTTTGAGATACATGGGCAGACAGAGCCTGTGCTGTCAGTGCTCCAAGACTCAACCTGCCCAAGAAATAAGGCTAGCGGAGACCGTGTCACCCTGAGCTCCTGTAGAAACATGGCAGATTCCATTGAATGTGACTGTAGATATAAAGGCTTATTCTAAAGTACCAAAAACTTATTTTCAGGTGATTATACAATAATGAAAATATAGTTATGCATATTATATTTCATTTCTGCAATGAGCCTTATAAATGTTACACACGGCACCTTTAAATCTTATAGTCTCTGCATCATAGCTCACTGACACACCATTGGACCAGTAGATTCAGTATTTGTATACTGATAGTAAAGATTTGTTCACATGAAGGGGATTTCTTAAATCTAAGTACATTGAATTATTATTATTTTTTTTTTTGTCAGTGTGCTGTCGTGTTTGTGCTCATCAGTTCTGGTCACCAGATGGTCTTCATGGCCAGAAATGCATAAATACAGAAGTGTATGCCTACTGTGAGACACTGACACACTTTATCTTTTGAATTTTCTTCTTCACAGTAATCTGTATGGAAAGCGGCCGGCAGATTACGCAGTGAGTCTGAAGATGCTGGAGATTTTCCAGGAAGCCTCAGAAGGAACCCAATATGCTAATACATCTCATAGCCCCTCAGCGAGCCTCTCTGTGGTACGTCCACATAAGGATGGGATTACGTTTCTTCTTTTTTTTTTATTATTTCCTTTTGAAATTGTTCA
Source organism: Morone saxatilis (assembly GCF_004916995.1). Taxonomy (NCBI): domain Eukaryota; kingdom Metazoa; phylum Chordata; class Actinopteri; family Moronidae; genus Morone; species Morone saxatilis. The sequence goes on along the minus strand of NW_023340095.1, from coordinate 11,064,795 downwards.
CCCTAGATTGCAAATATTCTTGCATTATAGGCCTAGACATTTCTAAACCACGTTCTAATGTCGTTTCTTAGGTGAGCGACTGTGTGAGGAGAGATGAAATGGTTGTGTTTCTGGCCAGCAAGCTGTCACAGCCAGAACGGCATCAGCTGGCCAAACTGGGAGAGCTATTGGGAGGGAAGATGGCTGACACCTTTTCTGGTTCAGGTAATGTTTGTGTGGTACAGAAACACCTCCGCAGCAGGGGTTAGACTTTAGACTAGCCGCGTGTGATTGCTTTTTAACGTTGTTGTTTGAGACATGTGGGCTCTCAGCAACACTGCAAATTAACAGCAGCTACAAGCCAATTGTGGGTACACTGGGACCATGGCTGGTATGTTTGTTCACTGATAAACACTCTGATAGGTAATCAACTATCATTTGCATGTCCTGTTTAACTGAAAGATCTATTGGATGGGTAAATTGCAGGCAGACCAAAGGCTCTGCATGGTGTTTGTTATGAACATTATAAACAGTACTTTCACCTCCATGAAGATTGGATTTTTATCTGAATGATCAGTTTCCTACAGAGCCAAGCTTTACAGGCTTTACTACCATGCACGGACCCTTTTGAACTGTAAAAGCGAACAGTAGGTGCTTGAACATTATCACTCATGAAGGTTCAACAGTAACTAACAAGTGCTTTTAGAGCTGTATACATCATTGTGATACAGCAGCTCCTTCACTGTTGCATAGTAATGGCTGAGGGAACACCAGAGAGCAAAAGTAATTGAAATCATTCCTCATAAAATGTTTGGAGGTACTGTCAAGGTGATGAATAAGCACTAATGAAAAACAGAAGTGTTTCTCACAACTCTCCTCTGACTGGAGGGATGAACGTTAGTACTCTCAAAGAACGTTTTTTTTTTTTTTTAATTTTTGAACTCAAGGCTACAAATCCATGGTCAATGCACAATGTTAAAAGGTTTGCCCTGGAGATATAATTATGTTCATTTTGTACTTGTCAGCCAAGCTCACTTGTTGAATGAAAAGGCAATAAGCTTGTATTTAAACTTTAATTAACCTATAATTATATATCCATGTCCAAAGCGTTTTATGAAATAAGCTGTCTTTTGTGTCATTACCATGAACTTCTTGACATGTTTCCACTAGGCTTACCTGTTCACCCAGGCAAAGTAAGGGACAGCGGTAAATTATTAACTGAGAAATGCACTGTATTTAGTGGATACATGAAGAATCAGTATCCAATTGTAGAAAACTCAAAGAATGGGTTAATGATTTTAACACAACTCAACAAACCTTCTGTGTATGTGTAGGAAAACTCATTTGTACCTTTTTTAATTTGCTGTCCGTGCGTGTGTCTGTGCGTGTGTCTGTATCCTCTTCCTCCAGTGAGCCATGTCATACTGCCAGAAGGACACATGCCCACCACCTACTCCACCCTCCTGGGTCTTCTTGCTGGTTGCTGGGTTGTCAAATTCAGCTGTGAGTATGAAGTGAGCCATTGTCTGAAGTACTTCTCTATAGATGCTATTTTAGGATGCCATGTTAAACAGTGCTGTTGGAACATGGGTAACTTCTTAGTGCAGTGACACAGAATCAGATTTTATCCAAACTCTCCTGGATGTTAATGTGTTTGTAGCCTAAGGTTGGCTAACCTGTGATAGCTGTAATTAAAGCAGCAGCTGTGGCTGCAAAATAAAATCCATACACTTCCATGCTGTGTAAATCCAAATAATTTTACTATAAATCCAAAACTCAAATATTTACCTTATTATCTCTGAGATTTTAGAGTTAGAGTTCACCATGACAATAAAGGAAAACCACGTTTGGATATTTATTCAGCTCAGCTCCTTTCATTCCTTTCATTAATTCAGTCTGGATGACTTTACACGCCTTTACCCATTACTGCAGCTCAGGATAACATGAGGCAAATTTGTGAATAAATTATTTTTATACTCAATGAGATCATGACTATTGATTCAAATCTTGCCCACTTCAACCATTTTAGCTTTTCTTCAAGAATTTTTCATACATACTGTAATTTTCCATTTCTAGCAGCAGAAACAGTTCCGAGGTGCTTTAGTTATAAGTAATAGATTGTTTATCATTAGACAAAAGAGTACAAATGTCACTCAAGGCTACTTAAAATGCCCACTTTGGTAAATAAGGCTTTATTCCCACTGTTATTTAAGATGCTTATTTGCCTTCTTGTCGAGATTTAGATGAGAAGCTCAGTACCACTCAGATGTCTGCTGGTAAACCATTGCCAGCAGGGGGTTAGCTTAGTTTAGCATAAAGACTGGAAACAGGGAAACTGCTCTGTCAGAAGATAACAAAAAACAAAAAATGCCTACTAGCACACCCCCCTAATTCATACGATTTATCTTGTTAAGTCCGTACAAAAACAGCAGAAACAGCAATTCGCCATGTTACGCCACGTAAAATGGCGGACTGTTTAGTGCCTGGCAACTGCATGTATTGTTGTTTGAGTGCTACCTGCAAGGTCACATTTGTATTCAGTTCCAGGGTGCTCTATCCGTAGAAAGGGTATTTCTATCAGCATTAGAAGTTATGTTTGCTGCAGTAAGGTGCCTTTTGGCATGGTGTAGGACAAGTGAAAAATCTAAGTGGTAAATATTGGAATCTTGGAACCACAGTGCATGACAAATGGATTGTGCTGCACAAGCTGTTTGGAGTCATTTTATGGGTTTTGTGTTCTTCTCTAAATCCCAAAGAACATTTTCCTGCCATCTCTGTCTCAGAAACGATGGAGTTGTATTGGCTAATGTGCAGTTTGTCACCTTGGCTTCCAAATGTTATTGGAAACATGAGGATATTTTTACTAATTGTAATGGTATTGATTGGCTGCTGTCTCATCATAGGTCCTACTCCAGTGTTAATTCCTCCTCAGTACCAAACTAGTCTGAGCCATGTACATTCAATATTGCACTTCCTCTCCTCTGCAACCTTTTAGGGGAATCAGGCTGTGTGTTTGGAATAGGAAGTTCTAAACGCATTACTTTTTTGTTTCCTGCAACACATGAAATGTCCCAGGAAACATTATATTGTCATATTTCGCCAGCAATTTTCAGGTAAATTGTTTGCGCCGGCTGCTGTGTGTACGCACACATGCTTACATGTCTGACAGCCACATAGAGAGGGCAGGTGACTGAAGGATGGAATCCCAAAATCAGTACATCTCAAGGCTTCAATATCACTAGCGATAAAAAGATGGGCAACTCTCTTTTCTTTTTTGATTCATACAAAAAAAACAAATACTTTGCAAACATTTAGCTATTCTCAGCCAGTCTCCCTGGCATCCTTGAACCAAGCCAACAAGCTGATATTCAGAGGAAGTCTGCTTTAGGGGAAGTAAAAAGAGACTTGCTGTCAAAGAGTTTTCTGGCACCTTGGTGTGCCCTTGACTGGTGTATCCGTCAGTAGCATCTCTTCACTCTGTGTGTGTGTGTGT
>NW_023340095.1:11042459-11061300 GCF_004916995.1 Morone saxatilis | reverse complement strand
GTGCGTGTGCGTGTGTAGTATAACAGCATGCGCGCTTGTCTCTGTCTCTGCCAGTAAGCCATTTCAAGTTTGAATGTGTGTTTTTGCGTGTGTGGTTGTGTCACTGTATAAGATTTTGTGTGTGTCTGGACGATATTCAGCCCCTCCCCTTCTCTTTTCTCCACGCAGGCTGAGCACTTGACACAGCTTGTCTCCCTCATGACAATCACAGTGGCATCTTATCTGTCTCTGTCCTTGTTTTTTGTGTGTGTGTGTGTGCACACAAGCAGCTGAGTTCTCACTGTCACCTGCCTTTGCGTACCATCGCTGTCAACTAAGCTTACCTTATTATTGGTCTTACGTTTTGTTGCAACACGAATACGTCATGACAATCCACTTCGTTCTGCCTAATGGGACTTGCAGCTAAAAGTGTTAACTAAGCTTTTATTGAAAGTTTGAAAATCAAACAATGGTTTAAATCTCTTTGTCCATCATGCACTTATCACATAAAGAAACAGTTGTGAATTACACTTATTTGAATTTATAAGACTGCGATCAGAAGATAAATATAAAATAAATAAATATAATATGATATTTATCTCAATGTCCATGCTGGAGTCAGGATGTGTTTAGCCTAGCTCAGCAAAACGACTGGAAGCAGGAGAAAAAAACATGTTGTATCTCATTTGCTTAACGTGTAAAAATATAAAAATGACAGTTTGTGGCTTCAGGGCATGCCGAGTTCTATTGCTCTGTTATATTATAGTTGGCAAGTTTCTATATAGAAACTAAAACTTGTGCTTGCCCTCTGTATCTGGCAACTCCACGCTATAGCTGCACTGACTTTTTTATATTTATATTTATATTTATATTTTTTATGAGTTAAATAAACAAGACACATTGTGTCAAGAAGGTGTTTTTACGCAGAATGGCAGACATATTTTATTCACTTTGGACAGTACAAACTGTTTCCCGGGAGAGATTAAGCTTTTAATTTCACTTTTCGAAAGAAAGCTAAAAAGTGCATGTTCCAAAAGTTCCTATTAATATAATTTTTCTTCCTCTCTTCCCTTTATTTCCCTATTTGTATTGGCTAATTTCCCAGCACTCTTGTCACAACTACTCCCACTGTTGGCCCAGTAAGGGTGTCTGTGCACCCATGTGCTTCCTCCCAACACATGAGTTCTCACTGTCTCTTTTCAGCTGCCAGCGTGAAGCTTCACTCGGGCAGCTGCCCTCGTTGGACACATTGCCATGCCGGAGGCATTGCTATTAGGGATTGAACCTGGGACTCAACTGTGGGTCAGTGTTTTGCTGCTGTGCCACCTGTGCACACCTGAATACTTCTGTTTTTAGGATACTGACTATGGATAAAGAATGAGCTATTGTAACCCATCATGATCCTAAATTGTCAGTTTTGGCCTTCAGACTTTCACATCAGTCAAATCCCTCACAGTGAGCTGTCCTCAAAGTGAGACTGCAGTTCCGGTTGCTCTCGAGGATGTGATCTGGCTCTTCACTCATTTACTGACTCAGGAAGGAAGGAGTTTGAGATGTTTTCTGCATTCAGTCTTTGTGAACATAGTTATCAAATATGCTAATGGTTCCTCTGCACTAAGCGCCATCGTCCAGAGCGATTAACCCCAGTATCTCCCCTCCTCTCTGCCCAATTCTCTGGCAGGGTCCCCGTGAATGAAAGCTGTAATTAAGGAGGATGAAGAAATGTAATTACACTCCATCTCATGTTCTGGAGACTGTGTGTATGTGTACTGTATGTGTGCAATTTGCTGCTTCATGACGGGGTGCTGTTGTGACAAGGTGTATACACACTTTTACCCTAATCTGTTCATGTCACCATATCTCACAGCTGGAAACAACTGTGTGGAGCACTAAACTGCAACCGAAGGTGAAATTAATCACAACGTTGTGTGGGTGTGGCGAAAGCTAGATACTTTGCAGATGTGTATTCAGTCAAGAGGACTGTTTGCGTCTCTCATGGTTGGAAGTGTTGTGAGAAGTATCTGCATGTGCACAATCAAAATAGTTATTTAAGCCAAGCATATGCTCAGGTCTGTTTGACTTCTTTTGTTCTTTTTTACAGCAAACTGCAGTATTGTCAACCAAATCTATTTTCAATATGTTCAGATGCATTTATTTATTTTTTAATATCCCCAACATACGATATTCTGTAATAGAACACTTACGGAGAACAGCAGCACTGTGATATGTGTTATGTTCAGAGGCATTTTTTTTGTCTGTGACAGTGAGGGGTCATTAAAATGTGACTTCTTTCCCCTCCGTATCCTTTTTTTATAAAACTTTTCTGTCTTTAGAGGTTCTTTTCCTAAGGATGTGGAACAAAAGATTCTTTTCTAACTCGAAAAATGCCGGGATGCTGGCTGTCGCACAGTCACAATTTGACTCTGTAAAACCTCAAGAGATGGAGAGAAAAGAGATGATGCTCGAATTCCGCTTAAGCTTGAGATACTTAAAACGAGGGTTGCATCATTAACTCCATCACGCTGTGGGCATCTTTCTCTGTCAACAACTGCAGCTTTGCCAATACTTGAAATCTTTCGGCTCGTTGTGATAAAACAGACATGAGCTTTGTCATCCCCCTTTCGCAATTGCCTTGTCACACTCTTTCAAGTCAACATAATTAGCTGTAGCTTTAATTTTTTTTTTCCTCCTCTCTTTGATGCCAGGGGTGGAGGCATGTCTGCAGGCAGGCAAGTGGATGCCCGAAACGGAGCACGAAGTGGGAGAAGGCCCCCAGCGCAGTCGCATCAACAGATGTAGCTTGGTAATTGAGAAGCATACAAACAAACACATGAAATAGATGAGTATAGATTGTCTAGACCCTCTGTTCTTGGGAGAAATTTGTTTTTCCAGGCAGTGACACATGATTATTTTTCAGCAGTGTAGAACGCCATTAAAAGGACTCCTGTGGACATTTTCAAAGTTTTGTGTTTTGAAATTATGAATCACTGTGTAATTGGACTTTTTTTGACACTAATCGAGAGAAACCAAATAGTTTATATCTCTACAAATTCATTTTAACTAAAGAATTACAGAAATATACATAGTATTACCCCCTGTGCCATGCCGCACATATATCTTTGATTAAGCAGCCAACTGTTTTTAGATAGATGGACACATAAACAACACACAGAAAAGTACCAATTAGGGAAGACAGTGTTTTTGACTATTTTTAAGGCTATGGTTTAGTGTTTTCCAAACATCAGTAGAAACATGCCATCCCCACTTCAAAGCCTGGTAAGGTTTGAGAACATACAGACTAAAGTGAGTGCAGCAAAATACTGCAAAATCCCACAGTATGTCAAAGAACCGTTATTTGGGAGAGGGTCTATTTTGCAGAAAGCCAACAATTCCAAACAAAGCCAAAGCTACAAAGGAGTGGCCTTAAAACAGCAACGTTAATGTCCTGCTGTGGCCAAGTCAGAGTCGTGACCTCAGTCCAAGACGAGAATTTGTGGCCCAGCTTGAAAATCACTGCTCACCATCAGTCACCATGAAAGTTGACTGGGGGCACACTGCATCGTCTAGATGGCAAAGCTGATACAGACTATTTACACACACTCGCTACTTTCTGCTAAATGTGTCTCTATTAAACTTGACATTTAATTTTTTATACCTAGTATTGATACATTTGTAGAAATTTGATAACAGTCTGTCATAAGAGTTTGTTATTACATCCATTGTGATTCATGGTGGAAAACTGACAAAATTGAAAACTGAAAAAGTCCAAGGGTAGTGAATACTTTTTACAGGCTTTGTTTATGTAAACTATGTTGTGAGTAATTTCATTTTTATCCACTGAAAGATATCAGCACTCTGAGAGGCAAATGAATACAGGGTTTGTGGTAGTGATGATCCTGCACAGGCAGACATGATAATAAACTGAAGATTAGTTTATTTAAGATGTCCTCATCATTGTTGTTGTTGTTTTCTTCCCTCTTGTGCTGAATAAAATGTCTAGTGTAGAAAAACAACAACAACATTATCATCAAGTGTAATCATAAATTAAGGTCAAATGCATCAAAAATGAAATCCAACCAAAGTTTTTCTATTGGAAACTCTTGAGATAGCCAGTTTACATCCAACACAGTTGAGTTCATTGATGCTGTGAATAGAACAGTCTCCAGTGGCCTAATTCACTGAACCACTTAGCATTTCTGTTTAAAGCAGCAGAGTTTGGCTGTAGAACGCTGCTGATAAAAATGTCTCCTGGCTCTGCCGTAAAGAAGTAAATAAAAGTGTCTAATCATAGACAAAAGGTGAGATTTTAAGCCTTCTGCTATTGTTTGTAAAATTAGGTTTTATCCTGATGCTGGCACTGAGTGACTAACATGTTTTAATAGAACAGGATAAAAGATAAGAGGTCTAACAGGTAACAAGGAAGTATTGGAAGTTCTCACTAGTGGCTGATTTTTTTTTTTCTTAATCATTCATCTTTCGTAGCTCCCACCACTCTTCGATGGCTGTTTCTTCTTCCTCCTCGGCTCTTTTAAGGCGCCTTCCAAAGACGAGCTCACCAAGCTGCTCCGAGAGGGAGGAGGTCAACTCCTGAGCCGGCAGCCAAAGCCCGACAGCGATGTGACACAGACCCTGAGTGCTGCTGCCTACCACGCACTGCCAGGCTCAGACCAGGCCCTCTGCACCCAGTACATTATTTTTGACCCCCAGGGCCCTCACAAGCCGGCAGTAGTAAGGCGAGGTAAGGTGTGGTCAGCTCCCTCCACCTGGCTCATCAACTGCATAACAGCCTTCCGCCTCCTCCCCGTGCCAGACCCACAGACCTTGGTCTAAACAATTTTTCATAAGTTCTATAATCATTTTGCATTGAGATATCACTTGTCATTATGTCTTTTTTTTTTATATGTGGTGATAAAGTAAATCACGTAAACAATAATAGAACAATAATGTGGCTCTCAAAATCTAAAATTAAAGTAGTTATCTGAACAATTAGTTGTTTCTTTATTTTTGGGGCGTGTTTGAGAGTGTGATGATGTGTCCTACTGTACAGTATGAACCGGTGGTCCCAGGTTCCAGCTGGGAATCAGTTCCAAATAGTGTGATCCATCTGAATCATATCCCTCAAAGCTTTTCATTTCTTTTTATCAATGTTTTTCTGACAGTTGTGCTTTACAAAACAATGACGTCAAACTCATCCGCCTATGCTGCTGGAAAATTGGAGCAAAGGAGGAATCGAGGCGAAGAGGAAGAAACGTCCCAAAGCGTGGCTTCATTTCACAGCAATGTGCTTGAACATCTTTCTTTCTTTCTTCTTTGTATATTTTTGGGGGCTTTTTCCGCTTTATGTAACAGGTCAGATGAGAAATGGACAGGAGAGGGCTCATGACAAAGGGCCAGAGGGCAGATTCAAACCCATGACACCTGCTATAAGGAGCCAGCCTTGGTACATGGGGTGCCAGCTACCAGAGCGCTCCATTAAACCTCTTTCTAAGTAATATGGGCTTAAGTTTCAGGAATGAGATGTATGTGACGCTCTAAAAAAATATAAACATCCTTTTAAAATAACATCAGCACCATACAGGCAGGAGTTAGCAAGATTTTTCTTTGACTAAGAAAACCTACATGAAAACGAATACTCAAAATATTTCCATTCATCCATTTCAGATGATGACAGAAGCTAGTGCTAGCCTCTTACATCGATTCCAATGAAACAATAGAACGATCATTGTGGCCAGGTTTTGAGAGAAAAATCATTCTGTAGTGGAACTGTTACCTCCTGAAGCTGCCAGTATGCTTCTTCTGCTTCTCGTCAAGTGCTCGTATAGTTTTGAGAACCTCCTCCCCCACATCTTTCCGACATCAGATTCTGACCATTTCTGTAACTTTCCGAAACCAACTTAAAAACCACTTCAGACTGTGATTGGTCAGATGTGTAGAGGTGAGAAAGGAGCAAGAGTTTGAACTTTATGGTTTTCACAATTTCTTTCACTGCTTATATGGACAACTGAGTAAAAAGGCATGGGTGCCTTCCAGGAGAGACTGTCTGAAAATGTGCACCATTATCCTCATATTTAAATGTCACGTCTCCCCCCTCTCTGTGATGGCCAGCTGTTCACTCATTATCTTGGTGGATAACACATTGTACAAACTAATATAACCCAATAACCCCTCTTATATGCATATAATGTATCTTGTGACAAGGGGCCGCAAGTAAACATCCAATAATTTTAAGAGCTCATACTCCAAACACCTCGAAACCGTAGGGGTAAACCAAATGTATAATGTCCCCAAAGAAGTAAGGTAGCCTAGACATCTCTCCCTCGAGCCTCATCCTTGAGTACTTCCTGGAGAATTGCGTAGCATTTCAAGGCCAGTTGGGATATGTAATACCCCCACAGCATGTTCTGGGCCTGCGCTGGGTTCTCCTCCCAGTTGGACAAACCTGGGGAAACCTCCACAGGGAGGCGTCTATGATGTATCCTTATCAGATGCCCCAAACCACCTTAACTGACTCCTCTGAATGCCAAGGAGCACTCCGAGCTCCATCCAGATATCCAGGCTCCACACTCTAAAGGTGAGCCCAGCCACCCTGTGAAGGAAACTGATTTTGGCTGCTTGTGTGCTTGTCCTGATTCTTTCAGTCATTACCCAAAGCTCTTGGCCATAGGTGAAGGTAGGGAAGTAGATCTACTGTTAAATTGCTCCCTCTTCACCATGACATTTCAGTACAATGCCTGCATCTCTGCTGGCCTCTCACCCACCTCTCTCTCAAGTGACACATTTATGCAATTTCATCTGACGTTTTGTTTTTAGTCATGTGCATCGAGCTCAAATCAATTCTTTCTCCACTGTGGTATCTAACGAGTGATTTTAGAGTGGAATTATATTCCATAATCTGCATGGCTTTACCCGGAAGAGATAATTATCTAATTATCTAATTGAAAATGCCTCTTTGATACAAATGGAGAGAGTGGGTCCCTGAAAAAGATCGATGGAGATTCAATATAAAGTGTAGAACAGGAAAAACAAAGCAATTAATTGTTCTGTCACAGTGCTGGCATTTGCTGTGTCCACTTTTTGTGTACGTTCCCCACCACCGCTGCTGGGGTGAAGGTATGTGTGCTTTAAGAGGTCTTCTGCTGGCCATCCCCCAATACGCCATTTTCAATGGGATTAGTCAGGGATGCACCTAATTGCTATTGATTGCTATGTGCTGCATAAAATTGCTTCCCTTTTCTTGTCCATGGTGGGAGGTGGGAGAAGGCAATTAGTGCGGATGAGATAGTAGCCCAGACTGACTTGTAATGAAATAGAATGGAGGAATGAACCTGTGAGTAATGCCCTTGAACTCACTGAGCATTACAAAACCATTAAGCACTGGTATCGTCTTATTTTCTTTCTCACACAGCCCGGAGCCAGGAAAATACTGTACTTTTATTTATTCTGAAATGTTCTGCTTGTAGAAAGGTTATCTGAACTTGTGCTCTGTCCTGAGTCAGCTGTTTCATACCGTGTATTCTTGTTTCTTGTATGGTTTTAGAACATAGGAAATGTGGCTAAATTTGTCCTTAGCATCCCCAGGGTTTTAGTTCACCTCACATAGAGCACCCAGCATAAATTCAGGTACCAAAAAACCGTTGTCCTTTTTACACTAAGGAATTACACATTCTTCAGTAATTAATGGTGTGTGTTCTTGTCATCTTAAATGCCACTGTGTCCAGAAACATCAGCATACTTCAGAATGAACCAAAAAAAAAAAAAGAAATCGTCCACACTCATTTGCCGAATAAACCACTTCTTTCAAGTCTACTATACAAAAAGGTGTTGTCTGATGAAAGTGAAACAGACTTTCTTATTTTTATGTCTTTTTTTTTTTTTTTTTGTTTTTTTAACTCCACCTCAGATTTCAGAATACACATTATACGTTCGAAGATATTTACATATGAACAACATGGGGAACACCAAGGGTTGTTTAAACGTTTTTAAAATTTTGACCGTTTGTGTCTTGTACAGTTTAGGGTGAACCTGTGCGAGCATGTAGTCATATACAATCAAAGATGCTCTTATTTTAAGCATAAATTTCAAATTTGTTTGAGATATTATCCTACATTGTAGTTCGTCATCAACAGACCCTTGGTGCCCCAAAAACTAATACAATTGATTGTATAATAACAGTGTTTCTCTCTTCGTATCCCAGATAGTACTCTGTGTTGGTTTTCAGGCACACTTCATGTAACAGTTTTGTTGCTGAAAAAAACAAAGGACAAAAAAAAACAATCTTTCAGAGTTTCCAGCTACAGTAAATCGGTGTCTCATGGAAAGAGCAAATGATATACCTCTACAAAATGCCCATGTACAAGCCAGCGGTTTGAATGATGTGACGACAGATGGGGTAATTTGAATAGACATTCTCAAACAGATATAAAGACTCAACTTTCTTGGCAGAAAATGAACAAAGACAGACTTATCTGATCTGTCCTTGAAACTTGAAAAGCAGCTTCCTGTTTTTTGCAAGGAGAAATGTACGTTTGCCCAGGCTGAGGCTCTCTCTCTCTCTCTCTGAGATGCGTATAATGGATGTGTGCCACATACAAATGGTTTTGATTGTGTTTTTAAATGCGGCCTATTCTTTCAAGTGCCGCACACAGGAATGTACTAGGTATGTTCATCCAAACTCATCCTGTTTATTTGTAAATGAGATCTATACAAGTCATTTTTATGACAGCTGCTTACAGTGCACCATTACAGTCCTGTTCCATGCCTGTATCTCACTTTCTGGGGTGTAAAAAAAAAAAAAGTTTTCACAGTTTTCACTGTATTACCTGCTCTACATATTGGATTTGCTTATTTTACTTCATATCTCTCTTTCTTTCTTTGCTTCCCACTAGCAGCCTGGATCACAACTCAGCTCTTGGTCTGAATAGTTTGACTTTCTGCTGACAACCACTAAACCCTCTGCACTTCTGCTTTTGCACTTAATTAATGATGGCAGCTTGTATCTTGCAAATTAAGGAGATGGGCAGCCATGGCACCCCAGTTTAGTTAAACAAATGCAATGCACCTCAGAAGCATAGAATGAAATTGTATCATAATGAACAAACACTACAGTGAGTTCCAATGTCACACTGTCATAGGATCAAGTTGCCTGGATACTCTGATCTGCCAGCTTTGCTGCCTCCACATTTACTGTATTTTTAGAGTAATCTGTAAATTCAGTTCTGCATTTTTAGCTGTGGTTTTTGTCCTTGCCCTGTTACTCCTACCAATTCACTTTGCTGGAATGTCTAAGGGTAAAACAACAGCTAGTTTGGGGTAATCCATGACAGTAAACAAAGTAGCACTTAAAGCAGTCGGGGCTGTTCATGCTGTATGAAGCCAAAGGCCATGCTTTGTGAATCTTCTCTTGAACAGTAGCAATAAGGCATCGGCGGTAGCAGCAATGCCTCTGAGCCCTGTCAACTGGCACACTCGCTTCAACCTCTCTCTGTTGCTACCCAGTAAAGTAATTCCAGTGGATTTTTGGATACACGTAGTGGCTGAATAATTATTTGGCATTTAAAGTAATTAAGATGAATGAAGCTCCTTTTATTAATCCTAAAATGTCTGGAGCACTGAGGCTGTAATTGATAAACCATATATGTCAGTTTTGTTTTATGAGTCTGCAGACCTCAAGCCAGATAGATGAGGTCTGTCTCTTCATATGGAAAGACACTAAATCACTGTAGCTTAATGATGAAAATGACCCAAGCTCCATTGTTGCACCTAAGATTGAACTCCACCCACACTCTTTCAGTTGTGTGATTCCTCCATCACCTCATGGGCTGCAGCTTAAGACTATGCAGTAGACTTTGCAGACAATGAGATTCTTCCTAAAACTTAGTTTTGGTGCCTTTTAAGGTAATCTACCTCTTTAGTCACTGGTCTTTATCCCATGTTCATTTCTGTCTCATTACAGAGTGCTGGGAGCTGCTATTAAGCAGCCCATCCATCACCACCCAGGAATAGGGTCTCAAAGGTTAACTGGAACGGATTTTCTGGAAATGGAAAAAATTCTAGTGATGAATGGCACGAGCTTACTGGAATTCACCTTTGAAATAATGACTAGTATTTATCATCTCAAAAATATGGTGTTTTGGGCCCTCGTTGGATACTTTTTTCTTTTAGACTAGACCAGTTGAGGACCACTCTGGTCTGGGAAAATATCAAGGCAATACATTAGCTTGTCTCTATATTATAGCCTTAGTCATAGCCACACCACGTTGGAAGAGCTATTCTAACATATCGGGGAGGGGAGGAACTGAAAATGTATTACATGATCTATAGCAGTGGGATTATGTAAGAGCTTTGTATCTTAACAAGCCTTATAGGTTTAAGAGTTTGGGTGGGGTGCAGATCAACATACTGTGGCTATGAGATTATGGGATGAATTGCGTGCATGTGTATGTTCACATGGACAATGTGCACGTGAATGCTGCTTAAAAGCATTTAGACATATGCAGATTCCCTTCTTTTGTCTGCTGGTTCTCGTTGAGTGTGCCCAGCATGCAGCGCCAAGCACCCAGCTGGATGATTTATCACAGAATACTCCTTGATTAAGGGAAATTAAAGCAGGCTGCTCTTGGCTTGCTAATTGCTTTGATAACAAGTTCAAGCAGTTAGTTAGTGGGAATATTTTGGAGGATATGGACCTCTGAGAGAAAACAATAACCACAATTAAGCCGGAAAGGGGCTGCCCAAAGTTGTTGTTTTGATGCAGTTTTGCAGAATTTTCCATCTTCCCCTCTCATAGTTGTTGGCTAACACCTCTACAGCCTTTCAGCTTATTCTACAGTACCAGCTTACCCTGCCTGTGCTGCTACTATATAGAGACAAGACTTAAAACCATGGTGTGCTGATCAATAATGGGATTTTTATAGCAGTTTTATAAAATTGACAGTAGCATCATCTAAGTGTTAGAGGTGAGTTCCTGCCATAGCAATAAAAAGTATCTAAGTCTTATGAAGACACAAACATTTATGTGTGATGTGCACCTTGTAAACAAGCTCTTAGAGTGAAGTTGTGAAACTCAAGCACACATTTGCAGTGCTTTCACCAGTCTGTATCTTCGTGTGACAAAAAAAGCGCCGTTAAGTGTGCTTACAGTTTGTTTTTCCTGCTGTTGGAATTTTACAACACCTGCATGATTGTGATAGACGGGTACAACAAGCAGATGACATACATACAGAAATCAACATGAGCAATTCAACATTGCCAATTGTTAGGAAAGAGTTCAAGGAGCTTAGAAACTTTTCGTGTGAGAGCAGCAAGTCAAGCAAATTAACTTTTGAAAATATATAGGACAATTAAAACTGGAGGGTGGAAACAGCCATGAGACAAGTCCTGTCTTCTTCCCAGTGGCTGAATTTGTATTTGTGTGAAGCTTGTGAGAGCATCTCTTCGATACAATGCTGTCTCAGGTTGCTTAGGAATTGTGCTCCTGCCCTGTCAATCATACAAAATGGTGCAGTAGGCAGGGCCTTGCCTGAGCTTTTCCTCCATCCCCGGTGGAGTCTCTCTATGACAACGACTGGCCGTTGAGGCACTCCCGCCGCAAGCACTGTGCTGGCTTCCACCAGTCTCCGTTGTGGCAGCGGCAGATGGTGCAGTCGTCCACCTTTACTTCAATTCCGGCTGGGATGATCGTCGTTCCAGCAAAGCAATTTGGACCTGCCGCATGGGAAGGAAGGGGAAGGGGGAGAAAGACAGGAAAGAAGGAATGAGAACGACAAGAATTGGATGTGGCTCTCCTGAGAGGTTCTCTTTTCGGAGGGGTGGTGGAGTGATGCAGAGAGCTGCAGGGAGTTAGGGGAGTCAGAGCAGACGTACAGATCTTTTCACGGGCATGCACCGATGGGCTTGTTTTTGCAACACTAAAGCGCTTTTGTTAGTCTCCCCTTCTCCCTCGACATGGAGCGCTTTGCATCCTAATGCGCCGCAAGCAGAGAAGCCTGCCAGGCGCTGGCTTAGCAGTACAGAGAGGCTGGAGTACAGAGAGACAGAGGAAGAGAGAGAGAAAGCTGCTTTTAGAGGCAGAAGAGAGGATGGTGTTAATCACTTCAGTCTGTATGAAAAGGCCACAGAACTCCTTAGCAATTCCTTACATGGTTTCTTTCCACAAACTCACACGGAGACTCTGTAGTGACTTCCAAAACAATAAAGAACTCAGATTCATTTTGACATCTGATTTATCCTTAAATCACTGTAGGATTTACTTGTGGATCCCTTTATGTTGATACGATTCCTTTCATTCTAAGACGTGTTTGATTGTGTACCGGAACACCTCATGTATTGTATCAGTATGTTTTTGATCTTTTTAGCCTGGGTACATTTTAGGATTTTTCCTCAAGGAAGCCAAAAATGCTGTTACCTTTTGTGGGAATGCAGTACATTTATTATTGGTAAATATCACGTGAAATGATTAAATCCAATTTGTTTCTCCTGCCTCGGGGCAATTTGAGGCGGTGTATCTCATCCTCTACTTCTTGTGACAGAGGAGCCAGAAGGTGTCAGAAATTTGCACCAGTTTTAATCATTTAAATGAAGCAATCAGCAGCTCAATTGGTATGACGGTGACTTTGGATTGCTCTCAGCATTCAGCTCTGTAAAACCTGCTAAATTCAAGACTCCTCTACGAGCAGTCATAAAATCCTCATATGTCTCATAACTCTTGAAGACACAGTAGCTTTCACTGTTAATATTCATGGACACCTCTGTCCCAGTGATTTTGATTTACTACAGGCTAACATAATGCTAGCAATGTAAATGTGGAACAGTAGGGTTGACCTGATGAGCAGTTACACAGGGGAGATTTGGGGACACAGGCCAGCTGCATGCAAATCTGCATAATATTTCAACTTGGGCGCAGTATTACAGGCCTTTTTTCATGGTAGACATTTTGACATATCACAGTAAGAAAAGCGCAGGTGTAAATATAAGAATTAATGATGGCTGAATACCATTTAGCTGCTTCAGTTTCAGGGTCATGGTACTGTGCATCCTGGCTCACTGTCACACTGGGACAGTTACGTAACAGAGCCATCATTAACGTTATTAGCAACAATTGTGCTTTTCCTGTGCCTTCCTCCAAGTCAAAATATCCATTGTGAAAAAGTCCTATCTGAGCAGAAGATGCCAAGTTAGGAGGCTTATGAAATTATAAACAGCTCTGCTTCTCATTCTCTTTGTTTTTGCAGTTGACCCAAGTCAATAATACAAATTTGCATGAGAGAACAGAGCTTTTTCAAAAAACACCACAATTTTTACAGCCCTTTAAGAGTCCAGTGTGCAGGGATTAGTGGCATCTTAGTGCAACTCACTCGCTTCACCCCCCTTTCCAAGCACAAAGGAGAAACTACAGTGACTGCAAAATGCTCATGTGATTGATTATAAACTAATGAAAGCATACCTATGACAATTATATTCCATTTCTGTCAAAATGTTACACACTGGGCTTTTAACTCTGTCTCCTACAAAAAACATTCATGGGAACCAAAAGCATGATTGGCCTTTTTTTTAACGGAAGGTAATTTCAATTGTCAAAGTAGGAAAGGCACAAAGTAGGTAATACAGGAGTATTACAGTAAATAATAATAGAATTAATGATTGCTTAATTCCTTTTAGCTGCTTAGTTTCAGAGACCTGGTTTTGTTCATGCTGGCTTAGTGTCACACTGTCAACAGAGCCATTGCTGATGTTATTTGAAACACTTGTACTTTTCCTGCTACGACAAGTTAAAATGTCTGTTGTGAAAAAGGCCTATTAGTATATTTATGCTAATGTTTAGGCAACGTAAAGCACTTGACTATAAGGTAAATATAATGGTCTTGGTTACATATTAAAAATGCATATTGACTCAAAGCATGAGACGAGCCACGCTGACTTTTTTAAATCTCATTTAACCAAGACCGTGACTCTAACCTAGCTTTAACCAAGTGCTTAGTTTAATAGCCTAAAGACAGGCAAATAGGATTGGCCAGCAACTGTCAGTATTTCACAAGGTTTTGCTTCAGGTGTCTATAGGGATTTGGTTCAATTTTCTTCAGGGTTTATGAGTGAAAATAAAGTGCAGGAGGCCATAAATATCCATGTGACACTGACAAAGGGAGCTGTTGGCTACCTAGTATCCCTATCCTTTGCCTCGGCATAGATGAGTCCCATGCTCTATTTGGACCTGATAAAACCCCTTTGATCTGAGCTTAGAGGAGACATTGAGAGCGCTTGCCAAGTCTTAACTCTCATTGATCTGCCTCTGGACAGCTGGCACAGGTTACAGGACAAACTCAGTGGAGGTTGATGAGGGAAGAGGGGTGACTGGCGCTGCTGCCAAGTGTGATTGTTTATAGCCAGATAGATTTGGAGGCGCAAGGACACAGTTTCAGCTACCCGTCACCGCTCGAAGGACACACTGTCACCTGTGATCAATTCATGGCCAATAAAGTTTAGTGTCAGAAGTCAGAAAATGTTTGTCCTGTGTCAGAACTGTCTCAGCACATCATACTTTCCCTGACTACAGCTTAAAAAGTGAACGGATATTGGGACTCATTACAGTCTATTTGGCTCAAATACAATTAAGGTTCTTGCCTAGAGGTAAGAAATGCTTCCATAAAAACAGCTAAAAAACTAATTCCACAAACAAACTGCAGCTTTTCCACAGAATGTCAGTCTGAATATGTTACCTAACTGTAACCAGCTCTATGACACTGCAACTTTGTGATATGTCTGTTAAAAAAACACAAATGACAGCCTTCAGACAGATAAGACCTGGCAGATCTATAAATGGTTTAATCCTATCATACTGAAGAAACATTGGCCCATTTTCAGACTACTTCTCATTATCATTTTCTTCATGATAATTATATAATTACATGTATCCCGTGATGCATTTACAGTATATAATTCATGATAAGATTTGAGCTGAATCAGTCAAACTCAGTGAATGTGGAGCTTACAGATAATAGCTCCCACTGACTGACTATTTCATCGTGCTGCCCTCTGCTCTCTGTTGCTGTTTTCATAGTGAAACCCCAAGAAGCAG
The DNA here is from genome assembly GCF_004916995.1 of Morone saxatilis. Lineage (NCBI taxonomy): Eukaryota > Metazoa > Chordata > Actinopteri > Moronidae > Morone > Morone saxatilis. The sequence goes on along the minus strand of NW_023340095.1, from coordinate 11,046,251 downwards.
ACAAGCTGAAAAACTAAATCCTAATAATGGAAAGCTTTTACAAACGGTGGGCAGCCCTACGCATTTATTTGGTGATTTACAAGTCAAAAGACCTTCGCATATCACAGTTGCAATCAGAATATTTTAGATGCTGAAATCTAGTTACGATCTGCCTTAAATTTAAATAAAGTCATTATGTCTGTTAGAATCCCATAATCAACCACATTTTGTTATAGGTATTTTAACCTCCAAAATAACCAAATCAATGATTAATGGGAGCTAATTAGCCTCAACAACATTACTGATTGGTTCTGAAATTTAAACAACCCCAAAGCGTTCTATAACTATCTTAGAGTGAGTGGGTTCAGCCAGACCTTTCACCTGTTCTGGAACAATGCAAATGCAGTGTGGAGATACTACAGCTAAACTTCCTACGCAGTAGAGTTTGTCTGCAGATGCAGCAATTGCCCCTTAAACCACAACACTGTGTATATGTGAGTTACCCAGCAGACATAGAGTAATCCATATATATAGGTATGCTTCTTTCTCTATGGAAATAGAGTCACATCAAATTTTGTGAAATGAGCATGCTCTCCAAAACACACGTTATGTGGATGATGTGGCAATAAAGCTCTAAATGACACTTTCATCTGTTTTCAAATAGTTAACATTTGGCAGATAAATGAACTTTTTCAGCTTTTAATTTGTCCACAAAAATACATAATTAAAAGTAGGCTAAAATAGGCAAGTACAAGTACATTATGCATGGCTCATTTCAGAATCATATATGTATACATACTGCTGGATAGCCTATCCTATGATGATAAATAATTTATATTTCGTCTTAGTAATCCAAATCTGCAAAGTAACTAAAAGTACTGTACTTAAGTAAGTGTAGGCCGACTTAGTTACATTCCATCACTGACTTTGTATTTAATGCTGATTAGCAAATATGAGCAAGCTAGCACAATGAAGGTGAACATGGTACACATCATGCTTAACATCAGCATGTTAGAATGCTAATATTAGCATTTTGTTCAATATGCTAGCATGGCAGTAGAATCAGTCTTCTGTCACAATATAAAACGTGGCCTTGTGGTCTGGAGTTAAACACACACCACAACTACCATGCCAAAATATGAACTGTTGCTCTGTGTGTTATGATCCTTCCATGTTGAGAAAGGGTGTGCAAAAAACACTAACATTTTAAAAGAGTTATGCTCATTTCACATAATTATTTGGAACTCTTGCTGCAGGTAAAGTAAAAGATAAATGTCTGACTGTCTTCCACTAATTGCATGTCTAACTGGAGCACATAAGTGGATGTCTTCCTTTCACAGTCCCCTCTACCTTGGCCAGAAATGAGAGCTAAATGGCATTCTTCATTGTCCTCTCCCTACAGCCCTCAGCCATCCACTCCCATAGAGATTTATCTGTCTGCCAGAGCCTGACCAGGCACCCTTGGGGAGCCTAGAAACGGCAGGCCTACCCTGAAATGCCAAGGGTGTCACTGTGTCCTGTCAGCCTGGATTAGCTCTCTCCTAGCAGCTTCTGCAGCCTTGTTAGTGTGGGTGTTTGTGTGTTGAAATAAAAGAAAAGAAAGCAAGGGGGATAAAGAGGAAATGAGAGAAAGTGTGAAAGAAAATGTGGGTAGTTGTGGTGAAATAGCCATTTAGCATTCGCCTCAAACTAAATTCCTTTCTTCACATTTATAGGTCAACTGCTGCTTGAAAGAAAAAAAAGGAAGGAAGGAAAAGAAATATTTCAGGATATTTTTCTTTCAACAAGAATATTCATGAACAATTTCTCTATTTTTGGTGTGACACTCAACATAATGAGAAGACTGCAATGCAATAACAGGGCACATAATCACAAGCGTAAATCTTATTAATTAGGTTCTCATTTGAGTTCTGAAAAATCTTTGTCAACTTTTTCAGCTCTCAAATTATCTTTTGTTATTTGTGTAAAAATGACACAACAGAAATCATTGATTTGAGGATGCGCAATTCTGTTGTGGCTGCATTTGATATTACCCATGGGCCCTCTTTGCTATTGATCATTCCCGCCAGGATCACATTGCAGATGAGCAGTTACTGTACTTTAGTCATAAAGTTCCATCTGTCCCTCAGGATTGGTGCTGGCAAAGGGAAATCTCCCACCTCGCCTTGTAAATAGCCAATGAACCATTGGAATCCTATAATTCTAATTTAGGGATTGGCTGTGTGTGACAAGGGCGTCAGGGCACCAGGAGATAAAAGGCTCTCCAAGGACCCATTAGTCCCTCCTACCATGCCTTTAATCAATGGGCTAATGTTTACTCTGCTTAGTGTGTCATTTATAATTAAAACTAGTACTGCTCATTAGTGTCCAACGGGCCCAAGGTAATAATTTTAATTCATAAAACATCAATTACATCCTAATCCTCTGAAGGCGCAGCCATCAAATGGCAATACCACAGATAAACTTGCCGTCATTGGTTTAATGAAAATTTAATGACTTCTAAGGAGTGTGCGTTGAATTCCAAAGGAGATGAGTGTTTACCGTTTTTACAGATGGGGCAGCATTGCTCCGGCTCGTACACAGGGTTGACACACTCTGGGACGGCGCAGTCGGACACCACACAGTGCACCTCATTATTTGGTTCGCAGCGGCACCATTCACAGGGTGACGGCTGTGGGCAGAGGGGGAAGGGGGGGAGGAGAAACGGGGAATCTGGGTTAGATGATTCAGTGGGTTTCACCTTTATGAGTGTCTCTGCTTTACTTGATTACTACTGGTCAGCTAAAGAAACAGCCTGCTCCTATGCATTTTGCACTTTTGTGGATATTTCCCAATTAAAAATGTCCCTATTACATGCATCTCAGACTGTCTTCATAAACAAAGCAAGTTAATCAATTATTCACAAAGCTAGTTTTATTAGGCTACTTGCATCTTAACAAACAGAGCCTGTAGCTGACTTTGAATAAAATCACTAGAAATAACTAATAAGGGAGTCTATAAAGTAGTATTCATGATGTTTAGTATTTTGCTGCATTCTGCTGCGGTCTGCCTCAGGAAACAGTTCAGAGGCTTATCTTACCACCTCTGCAACATGTAAATCAGTGCTATGCAGCTCTCTTTGCTGCTGCCTCTTACTTGACTCTATCTTTACTAAGTCTCTTGACCGGAAAATGAACTGTAATGCAATTACATGGAGTGGAAAAATACAGACTGTTTCCAAATCACGAAAGGTCAACTGTTCATCATATTAGATTTTCTTTCTGCTCATCATAGTAAACAGTCTTTTGACAGCCTCTGCACTGGGTCTACTCTGTCAGAGACTCAGTAGTCTGTACTAACCATGGAGGGTACAAATGATTCATATTTGATAACCATTTTGCAGTTTACATTTGATAAAATATTGATTTTTTTCTGGGTAGGGAGGACAATGTATGTAGAGAGAAGCAGCTGCAGCCAAACAAAATGGTTCAGATGAGTCATAATAAACTGGGTGAATTATCCATTTGATGGATACAAAGTCCACAACTTTCCCAAGTTGAAACCGTCAATATTTTAATGCATATCAATTTATTTTCAAAGCTAATTTGTGTAACATGCTTTATATATAACATTACTATCTAAAGGAATAGTTTGAAATAGTATAGTATAGTATAGTATAGTATAATAATAAGAAATAGTCCAGCACATAGGCAGGAGGTAAGTGGATTTTGACCTTCAGACATAGCCAGGTTAGCTTTTACCCCTTGTTTCCAGTCTTTATGCTAAGCTAAGCTAACCAACTGCTGGCTCCAACAACACATTTACTGTCCAGAC
>NW_023340095.1:11024601-11042359 GCF_004916995.1 Morone saxatilis | reverse complement strand
ATTCATCATGGGCGCATGAAACACTTTAATGTAACATATTTTATTTTAAATGTAGGTTCGAATTATAGCTTACTGTTCTTAATACCTTTATTTTGAAAACCAGAAGTGAATACGCTGTTTCTCCGCATTTACCATAATGCTAAGAATATAACCTTTAGGGCTTCTGTACATCCAACACCAAGCAGATGCAATTCAAAAACCACAGGCAACAGCTATACCAAACATCTCTATAATGTTCCTGAAGAACAACTCCTTGGAAGACTTTTCTTTGTGACTTGTGTGGCTCAAGGATGGTCATGCTCATATAACTCAACTGCACAACACATAATCTAAATATTATCATGATACAGGTATAACACGGTATTAACATGGTAAAAGCCCCAAAAATTTCCCATCATCATGATTTTAATAGTTTTTTTGGGAAAATTCAATTTGTGATGCAAAAATTATCCTTCCCACAATATCGTGAATCACAACTGCAATACCTGTTAATAATCGCAATACAATGTTTTTACCATGTTGTGCAGCCCTACTTCCCTTGTACCTACATGTATGTGTTGGTATGTACTGATACACAGTTAGTATAAACAATTACACCATTATTTGGGAGTAATTAAGATGTTCATTGCGGGCTGTACTCGTTGTATTACCAGAAATTCTTCTCATATCTTACCCACGCAAGTAGATGACACCAGTCCACTCGTGTTAATAAACCACAACAAAAATATTACTCTTTCGCAGAGTTAAATATCCCTCCAGTTATCCGCCCCCCTGTCAGTATGAGCGCTCATACAGAAATTTAGCAATTAAACAGCAAGATGTTGTTGCCTCATGCATATTTAAAAGGGACTACATTTTGTCAACATGACAGATTTAATCTGCGGGGGCAGGCAAGGTGGGTTACAGGGTGAGCTGTGGGGCATAAAGGGTTGTGTCTCGATTCATGGCTGCAGTTCAGGTTTATGATTCTGCATGTTTCTTAACCTTGAGGAACATTTAACAACAATTACACCTTTAAATTGACACTGCCAGCAGCAGAAACCCAGATTCAGTAAAGATTATGTTCTGTAATAATAAATATGTCTCATCAGGGAAATGAAATGGTAGTTTGCAATAATGACATTCACACTGTGTATTTATTACGGACTTTAAATGGAGGTCCAAACTCAGTTAGTGTGTTTACATGCACACTAATATCCCTGTTATGATTTTGTAGAATATTGGTTATGTGTTATTGCTTGTAAATCATATCTTGGATTCAGAAACCTGGATAAGCTCTCATTCCATTTTTTAGAAAGGTCACAGTCACAACATGGACATGATAAGATGATGATCTACATGATCTGGTTGGAGAACCTAGTAAAGTTTCAGAAGCTGCGTAGTGTTAATAACACCGTAGATTCTAAGATATTTTTTCCATATTGAGGAAAAAAATTGCATCCTTATTGTGGAGGGCTTTCTGCTTTACACCTAGAGGCCTTTCATTGACATGCTGAACCTACGTTCCTTTATTTTCATCAAATATAAAGAATACAAAAAGAAGACACGCTCTAGAATCTACATGGTATGTAACATCCCTGCCCATTTGATGGTCCCGTCTGGACAAATGTGTTTGAAGCATTTTCTAAAGAAAAAGTGCAGGTCTGAAACCCCTAACGTGTTGATGCTCTCATATTTTATTACTGCTGATAAAATGGAGAAACTAAAAGCAGAATGCAGCAGTCCAGTCAGCCAGAAGAAAAATGGGCTCATTCTTAAATGCTGAAAGAGCTCAGTTGGTACAGAAAAGAGTGTACCTAGATGTGGAGGAGTCAGACAGACTTGCATTGACACAGACAATCATAAACCTGGATATTGTTGAAATAACATACGTAAGGATATTACCCAGGTTTCTTATGGTATACATGCAAATTTAATATCCTGATTATAATCAATACCTGGATGAGACTTGAAACCAGGATACTAGTGTCTATGTAAATGTGAAACTATGTGCAACTAATAGGATATCTCAGCACAGTTCAGGTCTAATGATCTTTATAAGAAAAGCAACAGGATCAACACAAAAACATCCATCTAATTACTGATTTTTTCCAGGAATAAAAGCAACATAACCTTCATTTCCTTAACTGAACTTTACTTGGCAGTGGATGGTCAATGGTTATGGTTAGTTTGAAGTATCTAATTATGGCCAAAAGCCTGGCACAAACATGAATTCTTTGTAGGAGTGGGGCAATTAGTTAAGTGGATGGTAAGGATCCAGCTAACACCAGTTTTGATTAATATTTGATCAGCTGCCAAACATACAGCAAGGAAATTCCTTTAAAACATATCAAAAGGGAACAGAACGTTTCACTAGAGTCTGCATATGGCACAGATACATTTTCCCTTTTCCCTATAGATGCCACTAAATCCTACAAACAGGACCTTTAAGAGGATAGAGAAGGACACAATTAGACATCATATAGTCCTTCAAGTACACATTAGCTATGTGATTTAATCCTTTCATTTGTTTGTCTTTGCATTGTCTCAAATAGGGGCTGCTGGTGAACTGTTGGAATAAATTGGAATGGAACTCAACATAAGAATGAACATATATTAGTTATTTGGTTTGAGGCGATTCAATCAATATTTTTGAAAATGAATGTGAGCCAGAAACAGGAAAACTAAGACTTAGCTTTGTTGTTTATGGATCACATTCATTTTTATTATCAAACTGTCAAGATGGCTGGGTTATTGAGTTAGGGTGTTTTACTGTTTTTTTTTATGGATGTCTGGACATATCTCTTTAGAATATTACCAGGGATGGATCGGACATGCAAAAACCTCCCAGGTGTATTACAAGAAAGGACAGGTTTTATAAATAAAAGACGTTACTGTTGGGACACTGTTGTCAGTGTTCTGGTATATTGATCCTGGGAAGTGTGTGTTTTAGTTGCTTTAGAGCGTTTTGGATGTTACATTAAAGGGAAACCTAGCTTTGTGTTCATTACAATGTGGGTGTATAGGCAATTGAACAATGTTTAACTCTCCTCCATGTTGCCTGCACCCAGAGCTCCCCGCTAATTGGCCAGTAAAACGCTTCATCTGGCGGACGTTTGCCTCTCTTGATTTGACTGTCTGTGGAGGCAGGCATACAAAACATGCAGAAGTTCAATATGTAGTTCAAACAACATCCCTAGAGTGGGGAGCTCTGGGTCCAGGCAACATGGAGGTAAGTTAAACAATGTTCATTTGCATACTATCCACACTGTAATGATACAAAGCTTGCTTGTCGGCAAAGTCCCCCATTAACTGTTGTTGTTTGTATTACCAATTGCAAAAAACTGTAAAGTACAAACTGGCTATGACAGACAGTAGTGTTTATTCACTATCACAACTGGCCTTTAAAAATAAATCATTTTAAAGCAGAAGTGGCATTTCTCTGTTAGTTAATCTGGCAGATTGACCTGTAAAGCAGCTCAGGTGGAAGCCTGCAAGTGCAGATTCATTCACATTGGACATTTCTTTAATGTATTCAGCGGTGCCTGGTGCTCTGTCCTTTTGTGTGAGGTCTACCGTAAAGAGGATCAGTCATGCCTTAGCCCAGACGCACAAAAGAAAATGGAGCACCAGCACCAAATTTAAACGTGTTACCACATGTTTTGGTGAAGAAAAAGTCTCCTGTTGTCACCGTCTTATTGGCTTGGTATTTGAGTGAATCGGCTGTCAGGCTTTTCATTCCCACTCTGAGACAAATGGAGAAGGGGCAGGGAAGCAATGAATAGTCAAATAACCTTCAGCAGGGCAAATGGTAATGTAAAATACTTTGAGGCTGCACAACAGGGTCACAGGAATCTTATCCATGCGGTTAATAGGAGTGACGGGAATGGGCTCACAGTCAAACTGCATGCTGCTGTTGTCCAAGTCAAAACAATATTTTACCGGTGGTCAGGGAATACAGAGAGAGAGAGAGAGAGGAGTTAAGAAGATGAGGTAAGAAGATGAGGGGAGTTGAATGTTAAGAACACCCTTGATACTTTTACAAGGGTACTTTAAGTGCAAGGAAGTTCAGACCAGAAAAAACTTGAAAATTCGTTGTGGCCTAATTGTTTGTGCTTAATAATTTCTCCTAATTAGGACCCTTGTTGCCTCTGGCAAATTGGATAGGAAAATCAATTTGAGCAATCATTTTTACAGCTTTTATGGCTGTTTTTCTCTTAGGTGTCGGTGCTGAAAAGCAGAGTCACTAATTACTGTTGTGTGTGATGTGTAGGCAGCCCCGTGTGTGTTCATGCTGTTTTAAATTCATTGTTGTGATTGTCTGTACATGTGATTTCACAGTAGGCCTACATTTCTATAATTGCAATACATCACGTTCGGGGAAGTCTTGTTACTTGTTGTCTTATTGCGAGAACAATTAAAAAAAACAAAAAAATTACATAACATTTTCTATCGTTTGTATCTATTATAGGAGAGGTGGTAAAAAGCAATATGTTTTTCTCTTAAACTGAAATTGCCTTTACATTTAAGCCTTACTCGGTCATAGGCCTTAACTGCACTGCACTGGAGAGATTAGTGACTCATGGGGATTGAAAAGAAGAGTAGAAAATAAGTATTAAGGCTACATGTTTTAGCAGCTATATTACTTGCAAATTATCCAATTAACATTACCTTAATCTAAATGAGAAATTATTCAAGATGTGATGGTTGAAATCTACTGTGTGTATCCTTGTCACTGAAAATGTTGGAGCCCTCCCCCTTTTTCAACTCTGCATCCCTTCCCTAGGGGGATCGCAGGAAGCACGGACGGGATTGTTCACATTTGAGTTCACATCCCAGCCCTAGCCTGACGATCTGGGATCTGAACTCACCCTATATCTCCTGGTTCTTGATTGCAGCTGTGCTGAAGCCAGAGGCACGCCGGCAGCCATGCTGGGCGGACTGGTCCCTTCCTCATCTGATGGGGAACCCTGTAGGTGAAACACCTACTAAGGTTGAGTGGCATGACTCTCTCACAGGGCAAGAAAACAAAAGAGTAGAAAATACACCCACTGGTAGTAAATCTACACCTGCAAACTCTACATTGTATTAAATCCTATGTTGCTCTAAGTAAATATTTAAATGGACGTGTTGGTACTGGGAAGTGTACTTTAGACTTATTTGTCAGGTTGCTGATGCATGAGTTATACCAGCATTAGATTCATTTGCATGACAATGACTGACCTATTGCATGATGGGATTTTCAGCATAATGAAACTGCAAAATTATTCAGGTGTTGGCTGATGCTAAACTATGTATATCTAGACAGATCTTAGACATCGGAGCAACCCATAAGCTCTAAAATGACCACATCTCTCCGTAATCAGGAGGTGCTGTATCCCTGCATTTTTCTCCATCATCTTTAACCGAATATAAATGCAAACGTCTGCACAATGTAGCACAATCGCCACAAAGGAAATGCCAATGAGGCCCACACCAAAGGTTAACCTGTCTGTATCTCTAAACAGGGGTCTGTATACCAGATACTGACGACCTTTGATTTTCTTGAACTCAGCAGGGTCTCAAAAGCTTTCATGTCCTCACTGAAGAGACGAAACCTTCATACAGGATGTCGACTAAGACATTAGAGTTACTTGTGTGGTATTAGACAAGAGAGGGGATTATCTTGCACCATTCTCCTTATTTCTGTTATGTCATTTTCACTGAGATAATCAATAAGAACAAATGAATTCGTTTTTTCCTCCCTCAAGCACCAAGAAATGTCCTTCCCTCTCTCTCTCGCTCTCCAGTCAAGGTTAGCAGGAGGGTGAGCTGCACTATTGATGGACTTGATCTCACATCAAACTGCAAAGCTTATACACTCACAATGGCCTACATAATCTGTGGGCTTGCATCCCAATGCAGGACTGAGCTTGACGCTGTCTGATGTGCAAACACACCGATCAGTATAGATGAACTACATATTTTTTAAATGAGCTGATCTCACGCACCTTTATTAACAGCAACAGTCACTATGCATAATGTGTAAGATTTTATATTTTTATTATCATTTTCTTGATTTTTATAATTTTTGATAAATCAAATAATCATTTAATATAAAATTGTAAAATAATTTTTTTTTTTTAATTCGGCTTACATCTTCGAATTGCTTGTTTTGTCCAATTAACACTTTAAATCCCAAAGACAATAATGTAAAACACAGAAAAGCATAAATTCATCTTGTTGGAACCAGCAATAATTGACATTTTTATTTGATGAATGCCCTAAATAAATGATTAATTGCATATCTAAATAGCTGTTGATAAATTTTTATGTGAACTGACTCATCAGTTAATCAGCTAATTTTTTCAGCACTAGCATAATGGCCCCCTACTGGAGGCATAAAAATCATTCTTAACAGTGGAAAACCCCAATGCTATGACTTGCAGCTCATCTAGCAGAATGTGAGAAATATGCCAGTGCAGATGAAAAGAACCTAAGAAAGGTTTTACGTTTCCGTCTGGTTACTTCGGCTTTGCCTGATTTTTGAAAATTGCAATTCCAAAGATAAATGATGAGCTGAATGGTTAATAATGATGCTTGTTTACATTTTATTTGGCTTAACTCACTGTGCAGCTCCCTGCCTGCTTCAATTTGATTCAGTGACATGACATGCTAATATTCACAGGTGCAACATGGTCCCAACATCTGCCAGCAGAGGTTTCTTTGCTTTGCCTTAATGTCATTATGAAGACAAACTGAAACAAACACAGTACAAATATCAAAACATTCTACTGAGACCGTGCATGGCGAAAGAGAAGTAGACAATGCTTTTGAGTTAAAGGTCCAGTGTGTAACATTCAGGAGAATCTATTGGCAGAGATGGAACATAATATAAGTTTGTTTTCACTGGTGTATAATCACCTGGATATTGGAAATGTTGTTTTCGTTACCTCATAATGAGTTGCTTGTATCTATAGACGCTGTGGGCCGTCTTCTGTTGAGTCTGCCAGGTTGAACTGCCATGTTTCTACAGTGGCACAGAACGGACAAACCAAACACTGGCTGTAGATAGGGCCTGTTGCTTGTTTTGTGTGTTTCGTGGCCACCGTAGTTTCTCCTACACACAGCCCATTCTCTTTCCCAGGTCATCAAATACATACGCTAGTGGTGTTTAGTTGGTTGCAGGCTGCAACTTCTCTGCTAGACGCCCCAAAATCCTCCACACTGTTCCTTTAAAATATCTTTATTTGGGGGCATTTCCAGGTAAATATTGATATATGATTATTTGTGATTAAATCAGCATATATTTGCCTTGAAGTCTCCATGCCACCCTCTTGTCACCCTATAAACAGTTCTCTAGATCCGCCCCTGCATTTCCCTAACTTTAAAGCAGCACAAATCAATATTCTGTGAATATTTTTGAATAGGTCAAATAACTATGTGCAGTGTGAAAAGGGTTGACTGAAATCACACAACAACAGAGAACTGTCGCAGACTCTGCAGTTCCCCTCAGCTCTACGGAACATTTTAGCATCTTTCAGCTAATTATTTTGGTTTTTACAGGCCACAACTTTAATGTTTTGGTTAACTGTCAATGTTCTTATCCAGTTCATCTCAAGTGCCTCCAAGTGAACAAAAATGAAAATAATAAATATACTGTTTTAACTAAACGGTTTTAGCTCAAAGAACCATACCATAAAACAATGCTACTCACATACAGTATATTGTAACAGTGTCCATTGTAAATAGTTGCAATATTTTTAGCTTTAAGTATCTTCAGGCTGGAAACAGGAAATGTGACTTTCCATGCTTTAATAGCTCAAAAGAAGGTTTAGAGCATAGATAGTTAAGTAATTGCTGACTAATTTTGTCTGTTTTCAGGTTAACGTTCTGTAAATTTCTGATACAAACTGTTTGACCAAAGCTCTAAAATGGTTGTAGGTGTTTATAAATTGGAGGTTTCCTGAATTGATGTAGCATTACATAGGCTATCTATTTAAATTGTTTCTTTTTAGGGGTTACACATATCTGGTTTCCCTAGGGTGGTTTACTGCAGAACATGTTGCTAATCTGCCACTGGCAATTCGAGTGTCTATCATTTTAAGTTGGCTGCACATGATTGAGAAGTGCTCCTATTCACTGCCATATCAACATAAATCATTTCAAAACCTGATTGTGAAAACGCATTACTCACAGAGCTGTTGTTGGTTAGTGCGTCCAGTGTTTTAAACTGGGAAAAAACTTGGTGTCTATCTACAGAAATCAGTTTCTGAATAAATATGAGGCAAAAACACAGACCATACAATTTTAATAAAAATGTAAAAACTCAAGAGGAAATTGGTGATCATGTTGGGCTCACTGGATGCAGGTGTAGTTTCTACCTCTAACATTTTGTCATAACATGTAATTGTTAAATCCAGAAAAGGATAAATGGAGGTGTCAAATAGATAGGAAAAGCAAGCAAGAGCCCCCAACCTAACTTCAGTCCTGAATACTCTTTATACTCTCCAAAACACCATGACGTATTCTGTTGGAGATCTAAAGCATTTGGCTGACATATGATCTTAACTGGTCACTGATATATTTGAATATGATTAACCATAGAGCTATAGCGTTGTTTAGGCTGCATTGTGTCATATTATATTTCAATCACTTACAGCCCCAGTCCTCTTGTGAGGAATTTGAATGAGGAGGTTTCCTCATGGGCAGCAACAGTTTAAATACAGACTGTAGTTGTCATGCTCATAGTGTCATTTCAAATCAGGCAATACTGTCATGCTCTATAACAACCGCCGAAACACTGGTTTGATGGGTAAAAAGTGTTTTACTTTCCTTTGCAGGACATGGGGAAACTGAATCTGCCAGCAATGACTCAGTGTCCACTCAAAGCATTAAAATACTGTTACAGCATCTGTCAGTTTAGTAAATGCTGGGTGAATGTTCAGTTGATGGGGGGGGGGTGACATCACTTGCCATCTTTGTGCCTTTGGCCAATAAACACATGTTTATGATACTTTTACAGTATGCCAAGAACCGACATGTTAGCCTCACTAACCCAAACCCTAACAACCCATCACCAGGGGCCAATGTTGCTGTTGAGCTGTATGTCGAGCTCATTTTTAAACAAGTATCATCGCAGTCGACTTGCAAGACCAAAAAAACAAATGTTTGATCTACTGTGCTTAATTTTTCTTAAGACTGGCCTCTGTTCCCATGAGATAGTGGCCACTGCCAAAATGACACCATCATGACATAAGATATTGTTTCATGTTTGAACTGAGTGACATTGATCACTTGCCATGGACATGCAAATATAGTTTGAGGTGTTTATATTTTTGTATATGAAACTGAAAACGACTGAATAGCCCAGACTGCCATGTAAGATGGTTGCTACAGTGGCATCCAGACATCCCGACTGTGACTGACTGAATCAACCTGGCAAGATGGAACCAACTCATGAGCATCAGTTTAAATGTGATCTTACAGTGTATAAACTATTTTGTCATTATATTGGAACCAACAACAACTAAAATGCCAGCAATTAGACTGGTCACACTATCTTTAAAAAATGCTCCTCCTATTGAGTGAGGTAGCGCATGTTGGAAATGTTGAAGGCACCTTTCATTAGGTGCAATGACTTTGGTTTTTGTACTGTAAGTTGACACACAAGAAAGCATTGCTTCAATGTACAAATGTTGTAGTTGGATCTTAGAACACAGAGCTTACCTTGAATTCTTCCAGTATTTTATACGTTTTCCCCCGGTACTCGCAAAAGTTTTTAACCTCCTTGCACTCGGGGCAGCACCCATTGTGCTCCACTTTGGTGCACTTGGGGTGCAGTTTGGGGCACTCGGGCTGGTCACACACAGGCCCGTCCTCCGTGCACACGCACGGACAGTTCGAGTGTCCCGGATAGAAGCGCTCCCCGAGTTTGTAGACGAAGCCACTGTCATCCACGCATCCTTTCCCCCGATAGTCATCGAAGACGATGTTTTCGCTGGCGGTCCGCTCCGCCTCGTCCGCCGCGTAATCCTCGGGGTTACCCACCGAGGCCGGAGACACGGCGCTCAGGGCCAGCAGGAGGATGAAGGCGGCCGAGAGCAGAGGGCCCATCCTTCGCCGTACCATCGATATCCACATTCAACAAGATTGTGTGGATGTCATCCCTAGGCTCCTGGTATCCTCTCCGGATCCGTCCTGTGCTTCATTATCATCATCATCATCATCACTTGAGGAAATTGGCTGCAGTGGAAAAAATAAGAGATGATTTGATGGGTGATGATTCACTGCTGCTGTTTTGCACATCATCATAAACCAGTAAACAAATACTTTTCTTTTTTTCTTTCTTTCCTTGGGCCTGTAATTTTGTCCTAATGCTGCAACCAGTTGTCGTTATAAGGATGATGCGAGTTTCTTTAGCGTTCTATCTCCAGAGACAAATGGGACACCCCAATGCAGCTTACTCAACAGGCTAATGCAGTTATCCCTCCCTGAGGAGGGATAACTGCATTTTACTCTGCGCTTGTGTGTGTGTGTGTTGGGGGGGGGCGGCGCGGGGGGGGGGGGGTTGATTCTCCTGATTCTCTTCCTGCAAAAATCTCAACGACAGCTGAACGTCCAGTAACAGAGGAAAAGGTTAAAACATCCATTATCTGAAGTGGGTGGAGTGGGCTCCTCGCAGTATTCTTCTCCACATTCACGAAAACCCAACCTATGAGCTATATTTGCACAATTTCAAACTCCATCAGAGCGACCAGACACAACAGGTAGCTATTAGTCTGTTTCAAAATCCCTTGAAGCCAATAATTATACAAATTGCTGCTCCAACACAACATTGGACTTACAGTAACCTGTTCTTACTAAATCAGCCATGTAACATGCAAATGTCCCGAATCATAAATGCGCAACGATTTAACCCAAAATGCACCTCTCCTTCGGAGGGAGAAGACCACAGAAACCAGACAGTTAAGAAACAAATAGCTAAAAACAAATATTTCCCCTCCGCTTGGAATCGTTTGGTTTGTAAGTGATTCGCGTCTTGACGGATCAATTGAAATGCCAGTGACAACAGGGATGCATATTAAACGTCAGGGCAAACTCACCGCGTTGAAATTGCTTGATATCCACTTAGTGTGAAGCCAGAGAGCCCAACACATAGAGGGCTAGAGCAGATTAAAGATAGCCGCCTAGTCTATTGGAAACTTCACTTTATCCACTGGGTAAATTCACCAGACTCCACAAGACACTATAATCCTCCCTCTCGGTCGTGATGATGGGTTTAAAAGCAATTAAACACAAGCCTTTTGGAGGTATGGTTCCCCCTTTCCAGTGGAAAGAAAATTATATCCTCATAAAAGTAGGTCTGCTTCATGATCATCCTCGTCGGGACTCACCTTTTTGAGACAATATCACAGTTCACGTCCGAAGGCATGCGGTACGGAGGGAGAGAGAGAGAGATACCGAGAAAAACAGCTAGAAAAAAAAATCCTCTATAGCGTTCCCTGAGAATCCGGAGTCAATTCAATATTTCCCAATGAAGCAGGTGAACATTAGAAAGCAGCAGTCAGTCTTGTTGCGCATATGTGTGTGTATACATCCAGCGGTTGCATGAAAAATAAAAATCCAGAAGGGCATAAGTTAGAGTATAAAAAATCAAACCAAACGGGATTGAAGCCAATCATTGTTTGATTTTCGGTTTTCGGCAGAGGTCGCATTCATCGTCAGCAGGCGAGACTGAGGAGGAGGGAGAGCGCTCCGACTTTCAGCACCTTGGAGAGCGACTGTCTCCTGCGCCCTGCACTGAGCAGAGCAGAGCGCCCCCCTTCCCCCTCTCTGTCACCCGCAGACACAACGACGCTCACATCCCACGATCCGAGGAAAACTCCGACTGCATTTCCTCAACTGCTCCGGCAAAAGTTAAAGGGCTAAAAAAATCAACTCAAACGACGAAATAATTGGTGAGTGGCCAGAGAGAGGGTTTCCCAGAACAGTAGCGGGTGAAATTGAGGAGGTAGGTTAGACGTGTCAACTGTGCGTGAGTGCCTTCTTGTTGTGTCTGTAAACTGGTGTGTATGTTTGTGTCATTATGCGCCTGGGCACGTGTGTCTGCGTACGTGCGCATGGGTGTCTTCACACATGACCTGCAGCATGTCTCCCTGAGTCACTCATTATTTGCAGCGCAGTTTACGGAAACTCATTTATATTCTGTGGCGCAGCGCAAAAAAAAAGGGAGTCTGACTTCTCAGCCCTTACAACAACAGCAAAATACAGTATGGCTTTGCAGAGCAGCATCAGCTTTGTTTTACAGATGGTAGCCCGTAGGGGCCACTGCCCGACTATATTCAGCAGGAGAACAGACATAATGAGAGACTATCACTTAATTAGTTATCCCCACAGGAACCATGCACATCTTTTCAACGCCAACCTTATGGCCGGTCCTGATCAAATATAACCATGTGTTCACGGTCTGAGTAATGATTAAAACCTTATTCTACGGGAGCTCTTTGCTTGAAACACCTGTCAGTCCCCAGGGTAACTGAGTTGAAAACTCACCTCTAGAAAGTATTACAAATGATTACATGTGCTGCATACTTGACCCATCATGGAAGGTCAAATCGGACTGAAACAGCCTTATTAACAAAATGCATTCCCATGTTGGGTCAAGGCATGAATTCTGGCTAATTGCTGCAACATTTTCTACCTGACAGAAAACTAGTTTTAAAAAGATCTATATGGACATCCAATTACAGAGTCATATGTAGCCTACACAGTTCAAAATTCAGAACATCCTTTTAGTGCAGGTTTGGTATGGACATAAACATCATCTTATATATATATGCATATAATGTAAAAAAAAAAATGCATCCACTGATGAGGTGAACTGATGTACCACGCCACACTGATTTTCTTTATTAAATCTTCACTAATCACAGACATGGATGGACATAAAGAGAAGCAGACAAATTAGAGAGACACTTTAAATGTCTAAGGCAGCTGAGATGTGGATTGTGTAAAAAGGGCTGTAGTTCAACATCAAGATGTCCTAAATATATCAAGTGTACATGCTCATTAATGCATGGGCATATTCGGGGCTTCTTCTCCTCTGAATATGATTCTAGGTCGCAAACAGCAAGCCTGCTCTCCGGTAACATTCGTCAAGTAAATTTAGCATCAAAATCAGGCTTGATGACATTTGACCTCCGTAGCTAACACTCTATCTAAAGAGCAATGTGTTAGCCAGCTCCTGTCAGCTACAATCCTCTAATTATTTCCCTAATCCTAGAGAATCTAAGGGGCTCAAAAAACTGAATCATAATATGTGTATGAGCTCTATCATTAGACTAAATAATATAGTATCTGAGTGCCGTGTTAAGTCACTGTCTCAGGCTGTGAGACAGTGCAGCCAGTGCCATTGACAGGGATCATGTGGGGGTTAGTTATCACTAAAAGGTGGCAGGTGTTTGAAATGCAGATGCCGGTAAAGCTGCAATCACAACAAAACCTGTGGCAAGCGGGGGTTTGTCAAACTCCTGGTAACACACGCAAAGTGCATAATTACGGTGTCAGCTGAAACATTTAGCAGGCAAACACATGAGGGCAAATGGAGGTTACACTGATAACGTCGAGGATGGCATATTTCTATTACATTTTCATATGATGTTTGCATTTCCCTTAATCGCCTTTAATATTTACAGCTCTTCTCTCAGTTAAAATCTGCATTTGACTTCATCAAGATGCATGTGTGGGTTGCATTTCCCACATCACTCCAACAAGACTTGTTTTCTCTTTCTGACTTTGTTTCTTCTTCAGATCATGCCTCCTCAGCAGATTAGGAAACTGTTAATTTTTAGTTTTTTTTAAGGCCTGTCTTTCTCCCAGTACATGTCTTTCTCTCAGACTCTGTCCAAGACATGCATGATGGTCCTGGATAAAAGCCTGCATCACACTGTGCTCTTAACTATGCACCACAACCTCCATACCCACATGTCTTCCCAAACCCTCTGTGCGGAAACATCTTTGTCGTTGACCTGGTTACAAAGACAAGGAACACTTATGGTTCGTAAAGCCTCTTATCTTCCTACCACTTCTCACACCACTCTCTGCAATGGAGCCAGAACAAGCATATATATATCATTTATTAAATCTTACATTGCACTAGGGTCCTAATGTGAGATGTGTTGTCTACTCCAGCACGCCATGGTCCATTAGGCCTTCACTCCGGCTCACGGAAAACATGGTGTGGATGAGACAAAACAACACCAGTATTGAGAAATGTACTAGAGCAACCGCCTCTATTAGCAGACTTCCTTGGTCTTATTGCTGGATGGTGTAATAGTCTTGTTGATGGGACAATGCTTTCATATGACATTTTCCTGAACCCACTAACAGAGGTGTTTACATCTATGTTGTGTTTGATGTGAGGCAAACAATCCCTGGCCCGCAGGACTTGGTTCCAATCAGCTAATGGAAAGGGAACTCTTCATCCCCCAGCCTCCTGCCCTCTACTGCGTCCATTTTCTTGCAGTGCCACATTCACCATGGCAGAGTCTATACCAAATGTTATAATGGTTGAGCCATTAAGGCTACATTTATAACCTGCTAGCAGGTCTCAGGCATTATACTCAGCTATTCATGCTAACTTATTAAACTGAATGCCAGAGTGGAAGAAAGCAGAGTGAGCTGAAGCATGCGAGAGAGGAGAAAGAGTAGAAACAAATAGTCGGAGAGGAGGTTGGCCTTGGGCGAATCAAGACTTTTGTGTTAGTGAGGCATACATTTTACCTCTTCCATGGAAATGGGTTACGCTTAATAAAGCGAGGGCTCTGTGCTAATGTCTCCAGCAGGGAAATTCACGTTTAACAACGCAGTTATGCCTCTCACTTGCTAAGTATTCTGCTCGTGCCTTTAAATTAACACTAGTAGTACAATTTTACTGTGACAAATTTAATCCTTGGCTTGAGCTCCTGCAATCCCCTGCTGCATTTGACTGTCTAACAATGGGAATTCATGTCTCACTGGCTGATCCACACACTACTTAAAAATGTCTCATTCTGCTCTGAGTCACAAAAGTAATTTGGTCATCTTATTCTGATGAACGTATTAGCAATTAAATCATCTTGATTTTTATAGACACTTCCTACATTATTCTACACATAGCCTATAATGTATATGGTATCAAATATACTGAGGCTGCATAATTCATTTCTTATGGTAGTCAGAGAATGTAAAGAGTGCCTTGAGATGATTTGATTGTTTGATTCCAAAGTTTCTAGAGATGCCAAATATGGCAGGTTGAAAATATGTATAAAATAATACACAATATTTTCATGTACTTATATGGATACATTATAAACAGTATGATACTGTCAGACAGTGAGAAATATGATGATTTTAACAACCTTAGAGCTCTGTAAAGGGAAACCAAAGGAAAAGTGGAAAGTACAAAACAGAGTAATAAATTCTAACTGGAAGCTTATTATAGACAGGGTGCTATGTGGATTATATGCCTAAATGTTTCATTTCAAGCCTGCCTTCCAGAGAGTGCATCTCATAGCCACACTGTTTCACCCCATCCACTTTCCCCAGTGGTCCTATAAACCACATCCTGTATTACATGGCACACTGATTCAGGCATTCAAATAGCCCTTCTAAAGCAAGGGGAAAGAGATTCACTGGCTTTTGGGGATGAGTCAGCTTGGTGGCAACGGTGAATAGGGAAGAAATCCATGCTCTGGTCTCTGTTTGCTGGTGGATCTTGGGTCTCCCTGTGATACTTATTATCCCAGCTGTGTGTAACGGTGCCCCTGTGGGTGCTGGCATTTTCCACCGAGTTAGAATAAGAGCTCTCTTCTCCTCCCATAGGGGACCTGTAGAGACTCTCTGATTCGCTTTCTCCAAAGGCTGACGATGCTTCAGCAGCTCCAGGGAGGCACTGAGCACTGAGACTGTGTCGCTGTGGTTGGTTGCCTCTTAATGACTCTGCTGCTTTAGACATGCAAATACAGTTGAAGTGGAGAGAAGGCCCGGAGGGACAATTTGGCATATGAATCAAATGCAATATACTGGATTTTACAGTGAATGTGTGAGTAAGTTATACTGTATGTGTATGAATGAATGAATAGAGATATCAGTGTGCATATGATTATGAAATATTTTTGACAGTCTATAAAAAGTATTTAATTTTTTTTATGACACAGCAATAATTCATGGAAATGTGTTGAATTTGCAGTCCAGTTCATTGAAATACTGATCCCATATTGTCAGTGTGAATTCAAGACTTAAAAGAAATACTTTTGGGAAGCACACTTATTTGTTGAGAGATTTGTCAATATGTCCTTCAAATATTGAGAACCTGGATAAAGCTCACTCATTAACATGTCTCCATGCTAGCTATACTCCTCCCTGCTTGGATTCTCTATGCTAAGCTAATTGCCTCCTGGCTGTACTTCAGCTTCGTACAACACAGATACGAAAATGGTATTGATCATCTTATCTAACTCTTGGAAAGAAAGCAGTGTAATACTACTACCCTACTATTCCTTTAAAACAAGACTACTACCCACTACTATCTAGTAGTGGGTAGTAGTCTAGGAAGGAAATGTAAAACAAGTGGTACAAGTGACATAGAAACATAGAAATAGGTAGCATAAGTACATGAAAAGTCAAGGTATCAGAGTATCAAGATTGTCTGTCGGCTTAGCCAATGCAAAATCACTCAGTGGTGCGAGACGAAAGAGTTTAGCATCAAGAGTAAATTAGAAGCACAATCACAGCAATACGACAGTAACAAAACAGAGAGTGAATACCAGCTAAAACAATAGTCAGCGACACAACACAAGAGAAGCAGCGCGAAGGTGCAGATGAGGATGAAGTGCAAGGTAATAATCCAAAGCACATCGCTAGGGTTTAGGTACGTGTCAGGGACCAAACAGGTCAAAGAGCCAATGAGGGAGAACAGCGAGTTTGGTTGAAAAAGGGTCTTTTTATTTACCCAAAAAATTAATCAGACAACAGAAACCAAGAAATTAAAAACTAGGCTATACAAAGAGGTCCAAACAACACCAATAATAACCTATACTCAAGAAACGATACAACAAAACAGAATATGGAAACTGAATGAGACACAAGGGAAACGAGTTACAATATAAGTGGCTTTGGCCAAAACGAATTTACACACAAAGGGGAAAAAAATTCACCAAAATGAGACGGCCAATATAGAACAACTTAACTACAAGTAAAAACAAAAAATCTGAAAGCCGAAATCCCCTCAACATGCAGCACATGGTACGTCTGATATGGCAATAGCCACAGGAATTAACTGCCTCCACCCCTCTCAAGCACAGAATAGACCACCTTCATCCCAGAAGCACCAAGACCTGCTCACATGTGAAAACCAAGAAACAAATGATGTTAATATAACGAATAATATTACCTTAACCACTACAAATGTGAAGAAAAATAGATGTAGCAATAATTTGAAGACACAGTGTATGGGCTAAAAGCAAATAAAGGTTATCATAATTCAAATACAAAATATGGATATGAATAGTAAAATATTGAATTTATGAAATTGTTTGGGGTGTGGCTAACTGCCAAAAGAAACAATATAACCGGTGTACTTAATTAGAAACATCGGTAAGCCTGACACCAACATGTGATAACTGTAATATTAACCAATTGCTGGCTGTATACACCAATAGATGTGGCCTTAGGGCCATTCACAAGTAGTATTGCAATAGCTGCAAGAACGCGAAAACCGTCTATAAAACAATTTTGTTCTACCAAAAAAATCTCATCT
>NW_023340095.1:11024279-11024501 GCF_004916995.1 Morone saxatilis | reverse complement strand
GCTTTTTAGGGGATGAGAAAAAGTCCTGAAGAACAGAGCTCACCTTACGCTGCAGCTGTAAGAAAAAAAGATGAGATTTGTTTAATTAAAGCCTGATAAAAGAGGGTCATCATCATGGTTTTATTCATGTTAATATCAATCTGAAGTTTATTTATTTTAGCCACCATACACCGGTCATACTAAACAAAATAAAGATATAACAAAAACAAAACAACAAAAAAC
>NW_023340095.1:11023958-11024190 GCF_004916995.1 Morone saxatilis | reverse complement strand
GGTTAGGGAATTCAACTTTTAATTTGTAATAGAAAGAATGTGTTATTTGTTATTTAAAAAGACTCAAATTACAAGACCCAACAAGACAGCATATTAAAAGATTTTGCTATTTTTTTTAAGATCCTTACTGCTAACATTGTCTAAATATAATGTTTTATCTCACAATGCCACTACAAAACAAGTTGTGCAATCAAATGAGTAAATGCATAAATAAATAAATGAATTCATCATT